>NC_081432.1:20973459-21273459 GCF_949786415.1 Peromyscus eremicus
ACTCCGTGGGCATTCACCATGTCAAACATTTTATTGTTTTGTTTAATTATAGCTGTTTGTTTGGAGCTTAGCTAGAACACTGTACCAAAGTGAAGGCCTTGATTATATCTCATTTGGGGTCAAGTTATCTGCTATTTGTATCATTTAAAATGATTTCTGTTACTGTTGTTTTCTTCCAATAGTTCATTCTAAATTCCAGTATGTAGAAGGATCATATGGGACAAAAGGAACCTGGATTTTGCAAGAAGATTGTGATTCTGGCCTATGTGAGGTTGTTTTTGTATTTTTTTAGGAAATTCATTGTTACCCAAATTATAAATCTGCATTGTACCCAAGAGAAGTCTACACTAAAATTGCTCTCCACTGAGTATCGAACCCTACGGTAGCATTTCAATAGCAGTGGCTCTTTATTTGTCTCATTTGTGCAGGTAACATTGAAAAGCCAGCATTACCTAGAAGACTGAATTCTGCCTCTCATTATTTATGAAAGCACACTTTGTTGAGATAATTATTATGGGCAAGTCCTTAGGGCAAGATGACAGAAGAAACATAGGGATTCCTCCTAGGTCCTACAGAGTTTTGTAGAGATTCTGGGCAATCACCCCAGCACTTTGGAAGAATGAAATAATTCAATATATTAAAAGAGTTAATATTCACCTCAATACAGAATCATCTGCTAAACCTTTCTTTTCTTTTTTGTTCAAGAGAATACACAATGAATTTCCAACCTTTACAATTCCTTTTGCTTTCATGTACAAGTGGCCCTCTTAACACCAGCTTATGTTACATATAGCAATATTAATTGACAAATTGAAAGTGTCAAAATGACGCTTCAAGGGCAGTGTTATAAAAGTGAAGAGCTTCATTATAGAAGAATTCTGATACAGTAAAATGAAATAAAGGGAGAGACAATCTTCGAGTGTGGCATGGTGAAACTCGAAGCTTCACTCCTCCAACACAGCTGATATACAGCACAGTGTGAAAGAAAGAGAGGAAGATGAAAGGGAGGGGTAAGTGATGGAAAGAAAAAGGGATATCACTGTTGTGTCCACCTCTTAGACTACTACAGAGCCCATCATAAACTCAGCTATAGTTAACCATAGTCAATGGACATGTAAATATAACCCCAGTGACATTCACTTAAAGGTGGTTATTAAAATCACTCCAAACTCATTGTCATTAATTCAGCTTCATTGTTGGGTGGTAGATTTCATTCAGTGCAAAAGGCTTTGCAAACTGGTCTTTCGTTTTAATGAAAATTGCAAATGGTTACAAGGATTTTTTAGAATCATGCAAAATTCCTTTGGTTTTCCTCTATCGTAGACTTACTCTGTGCTATAACTCAGTGTCTCATTCTCTAACAGAAGGACTGGGTGTGTAGCTCAAGAGTGGACCACTTGCCTAGCATGTGCAATGCTGCTTGAATCCCCATACTAAACAAACAAATCAACAAACACAAATTCATTTCTCCAATGGGATAACACTACGTATGTGTGCGGAGGTGGGCCCAGCACTAAGAGTACAGAATTTCCAAACAAAGAACTAATCAAAGGTGCAAACAGCCTCCAAAGTCCTTGCAGCCTGGTGTGCACCAAAACACTTCTTTAACAACATGGCTGACTTCAAATTCTACTAAGAAGCTTGACCATGCCTTCGGTTAAAGTCAACTAACCAACTACTAATGGGTAGGGGGATCTAGAAATTGAAATTTTTTTTCCTATGGCAAGAACAACACATTTCTGGCAGGTTAGGTACCAGGTTAGGGCTGTTAAAGTATGGACCCTAATTGGGAAAACAGTTGATAACCTTTCCTGTGTCTAATGAAAAGCGAGGGAAAAGCTTATGATGGTGTCTTCCTTCGCAAGGATAAACAGTGCGTGGGCTCAAACATTTCTGGGTAAGCAGAACTCACTTTGTCTCTTGTATTCATTTCGTAATGAACATCAGCTCTTCCCCGGGAAGGGCAAGGCTCAAATGACACTTGTGAATTGTATTCCCTAAGTACTACCTGCAACTTAACTGTGCTGGCTATAGAGAGAGATGACAGAGACAGGACCCCAAATACACACCATGCACAGTGGCTTAACCCCAATGCTTTATGTTATCTGTGAGCTTAACTCTGAAACTTAGTGAAATTAAAGAACCAAGGAACTGTGAAATAAGCAGTGCGGTTGGCCTGGGGTGTGGCAATGGGCACTGGAGTGGACTAGAGCCTCAGTAGACTTGTCTCCCTCTAAATTCACTCATGACTTGAACGGGGTGGATCTTTTTCTTTGCGGAGCCTCGTCTGACAGCCGCACACGTTTTCTTCTGGCTTCTCTCTTTTAATCAAGGGCTTCTTTGCCGGCGCCTTCATTCTCCACATGACAACCGGGGGCGGGGCCCTGCAGAACTCTGCACGCGGATGATCTTGGTGGAAGCAAATGTACGACATTTTCACTGTTTGCACCACAGCGTTCATTAAATTTTTGGCTGCCTGGATCAGGGAGGTGACACTGTCCAACTGCAGAAAAGAATGAAGAGAAAAGCCGCTATTTAAAAATGCAGTTAGGAGTGTACGGTTTGAGGATGTAGAAGCTGACAGTGACACTTTTTTTTTTTTCCTTTTGACCCAAGAATTGAATGAGCTAATTCTTATTTTACAAATCGGTATGTAATCATCTGCATCATTCCATCCTATTATTTTCAGAGATTTATTTAATGTGTTGTCTTAGAAGAATAAATTCTTTCTCTTTGTTTGCAAGAAAGATGCACACACACACACACACACACACACACACACACAGTGCAGACATACACATACATCACTGTTTTTGAGCATTAAATAATTACACTTTAGCAGGTCTCTGTCTTAACACAGAAATGTTATTCTACTATAGAGACTACTAATACAGAAAGAATGGAGGGTTCAAATAAATTGAGTTTAAAGTCCAGATTCCTTTTTGAGAAACCTAGGGAAATGGCTTAATTATTTTCATCAAAATCAGTTATTAAAAAAATGTTTATTGAAGATAAAGTAATAGATGTAAGAAACCAGTAGATTAGCTGCCAGAAAGTTTATTATTATTACACAGCATTACCTTTGCAACCTATAAAGACTTACAAGTTGCTTAATGACACAGATATACTCATGAAATTGTTAAAAAAAAAAAAAAAAATACCTTTCCCCCAGATGATTTTGTTTAATAGTCCGGGATACTATTCATGTAAACAATCTCAAGAGACATGGAGTGGCATTCCTAGAATTTTTCAAATACCTTAGAGCTAAGCCAAGTCAATTCATTTTTATACAAACCAATGCTTTTTCAATTATTTTAGCTTGGCAGATTGTCATCTGGCAGCCAACTCACGTGGGGAGATGTGCCTCCACTGTCACCCCTCTGTGATAGGAGCTGTCAGGGCTGAGGCTCAGACACTGCCTCTGTGTAGTTACTGAAACCCATCAGCAGCTGCTGGCCTGGATGCTTCTGGCTCTGCAGCTCTAAGAGCTTCATCTCGCACACAGAATAAGTGAGTGAGGTGGAGTAAGGAGCTGAGGTTATGTGCCTGAGGCTGTGGTCTCGCTGGCTGCTTCCTCACAAGAAAATTTAATTAGCTCCATAATCTGCCAAGCCTGAGATCCGTGAAAAGGTAACACCAACAATATATGATTTTAAAGACAGCAATATTTGGCAACAACACATGCATATATATTTGTACAAATATTGTTTTACATACATATATATATTTTACTTATTAAAGTCACAACAGTGAAACCTGTGTACAAGGCAAAAAGGACAAATGATTGCCAAACACTACACAGGATTTTAAGTACTCACAAGTGTTTTAGAGGAGGTAGATTCTTTGTGTGTGTGTGTGTGTGTATTGTTTGTGTAGACATTGGTTGTCATCATCTTCCTCTACCATTCCCTACCTTATATTCTGAGACAGAGTTTCTAACTGAACCTGGAACTCACTGCCTGACTGATGTGTCTGTGCCATTGAGCACTTCTGATCTTGAAGGACATTAGGCAGCTTCTGCATCTGCACACAGCCTTATAAAAGTATTAAATTTTAAATAGAATAGCAGGAGTCATTGTTAAACTACCAATAGATTACAAAACTAAATCTTCCCTTTTATAATTGTTTTCATTAAAACCCTAGTGCCAGGAATGGGTTACTTTTTTGGAATTGTTGGACAGTGGCTTCAGTGTGGACTTAAGACCCACCCACCTCCCACCCCCACCCCCCACCCCGCAAAAAAAAAAAATCATATGCTTTTGCCAATGCATTTGGTTATCTTCCAAAACTTGATGATAAGACCTTTTGCTGAAGACCTGCTATACTGCGGCAGAGAAAAATCAAGTTGGTACTAACCTGGAAGCTTCATCCCAACTGGTTAGCTTTCATAGTGCTAGGATATACTATGAACAGTACCAGAGGTTAAAAAAATGTAATCAGTAATCTCACTCAGCCATGAACCTTGTGAACTATGAGAATGACTGGCAGGGGAAGACGTGACAACTGCTACAATAGTGGCACAAATGTGCAATCCAATCAGAAAGACTTAAGGCTTGCTCCACATGAAATCCATATCTAGCATCATTATCAAGTCAAGAAACTATGGCTAGATAGGTCATAGACTATGGACGAGAATCTGCTCATATTATTCTGCAAAATGGACATAGTAATAAATTGGCTCTTAATGACTTATAACTATATCCATAAAGACACCTCTCAGACGTCATCAGAGATGTTTCCATTTGCAATAGATGATGATGAACATTGAGGGTCACAACGGGTCAAGGTACAGAGAATAATAGAGTGCAGAATGATCAGTTCTTAAAAGAAGATATTTGTTGTACCCCTCCTCCAAAGGCAAACAAGGGTATATAATTAGCTAAAGAGTCAGAGAAAGTAGATGACCGCAAGGAAATGGTATCTTTAGAACACAGCAAGGAGCTTCACATATGAATTCCCAGCTAGCCTGAAAGCACAGACAAGACCGATATAAGCCCACATCGGGACCAAATTCCAGCTTGGTGAGATTAGTTGTTCATGAAGTTCACCCTCTAAGGAGCTACTGGTAATCATTAGCTACCAAGAGGGGAAGTCAGTTTTTGCTAAGAGTGTAGCCCCTGATAAGTTAACTAGGCTCATACACAAGATTATACATCCGCAAATATGTGGGAAACACAAATTGGCCTTAATGGGGGAAGCAAAGATGCAAACAGGACACAGAATTCATCAGGGAGAAAGGTGGTTCTGGGAAAACTTGGAGGAGGGAGAGTGAATATGATCAAAACCTGGTCAAATGAAATTCTCAAAAACTAGTAATAAATAGCCTCCTGGTGTTCAGTAAAACATGGACAATACTTTCCAAACCCAGAGCAGGAAAAAACAAGGTTTTCTAATGAGTGAAATAATACTTTACGATACTGAGCAATGACATCCCTCAAACATGAAAACACTGGCTTTGTGATATGGATTCCACACCATCATAGATTCTTCCATAAAAGATCTTAGGGACCACCTGTCACTCAAGCTCTCATCAGTGGCTTTGACCTTCTCACCCCCAAAACTTACTTTCTCTTGTCTTCTTTTTGACTTTGTCATATTACCATGGATAGACTACATGGGCTTCCTATCCCTTTGATTTCTCCATGTAAGTGATATCTCTAGACAGACAGAGGAGGAAGGAAGTTCAAGTTCAACCCAGGCCTCACAGTGTGGGAACTGGCTTGTCTTCTTTCTCCACTTAATCAGTAAGCCCCTACCTGTGCCATTATAATCTCTCAGCCTGGTCTCTGAAAAATCCTTTGACTTTAAAACCTTAAATGGTTATAGGAAAACCTTCTGTTCCACATGACTCAGAGAAACCACAGGAAAAATTATGCTCCCTGGAGAGCATGAAGACTAGTTTTGCAGACAGCAGATTAGGACAATTGTTCAGAGAATACTGTTATTTTATGAGGGAAACTTCCAGACCTTGTTGAAGACATTTCACATTTGTGAACTATGTGTACTGAGATGTGTACCTCTGAGCTATTAGCCAAATCATAAGCAATGGGCAAAGCAAGCCAAAATAATGGTAGGAAATTTCATTGAGTGCCCATGCAGTGGGTCTATTCATGGAGAAAAAAAAATATGTACAAATGGATGCCTGCAAAACATTATTTAAAATCCTTTTTTATTCAGATCTAATTTTATGAAAAATCTTTTAAGAGAAAGATTTAATAGAGCTCTCTATGTAAAGACAAAGGTAAATTCGAGTGAGGTAATACAGGGCTTTGGCATCCATAGTCAAAATGTCCTTAAAATCACCTGTGCAGTACAAGATTATTGACTCATTCCAAATGCCTAGGAGAGTAAACCAACCAGACTTTAAAATTCTGGTCTATGGAATCTCTATTATATAGCACTGGCATTAACTGAAAATTCTACTGGCAAATATAATCTGAAATGTTTGCTGCGGAGAGGCTCTTCTCACTGACATCTGCTAGCACTCTCCTCTGAGCTAGATGGAGAACTGGAAAAGGCATCAATTATGATCCTGAATGTCTTCCCTCTTCTCACACCTCATGTAATTCGTAAACATTGTATACATACAGAGGGGGGGGGACGAAGGGAGGGAGGGAGGGAGGGAGGGAGGGAGGGAGGGAGGGAGAGAGGGAGGGAGGGAGGGAGGGAGGGAGAGAGGGAGGGGGAGTTTCCTGTTCATCATGCCAAAAAGAAGATGATAATTTGAGTAATTTTTCCAAGAGGACTCTACTCAGACCTAAGCAGTCTTCTAGAGTGAATCAACATGTGCCACTTACCGCAGTCAAAAAGAAGACACTTATGTTTTCTTTTGATTGTGGGACTTGTGCATCTTCTCACTAAACTGATGTGGTTTCCAAAAATAACTGAGCACAATAGTCCTTTAGTGACACCATAAAGTTCTTGGTAGTCAAATAGTGTCTAAGCCATGACAGAAATTGGAGGTCTCTCTTTTTAAATATCTAGGTGAATAGTAAGGGATTGTATCTAATAAAATTTTATTCCAAGTCCTGTCTTTAAAACACCCAAATAAAGCTCATCTACAAAGTCTTCATCAGAATTATCATCCTCTTATTACTGTATATTTTCCATGCTTTGTAGTATGTTCTACAAGATTTCTGTTAAACCACAATACAATTTTGACTGGTTCTGAGATGCTTTCAGATTAAAGACTTGCCCCTAGAAGCTTCATCATGACAAAAATATCATCTTCCTCTTAACTGCCAAGCCTCTGTCTCTGTAACTGGTGTGTAAAGGATATCTGTTTTCTACAAAACTAATGTGTTGTAGTTTCAATAAGAATGGCTTCCATAGGCTCCTATATTTGAATGGTTGGGCCATAGTTTGTAAAATTATATTTTGGGAAGAATTAAGAGGTATGGCCTTGTTGGAAAAGGTATTAGGGGATTTTGAGGTTTCAAAAGACCATATATCCCAGTGTCTCTCTTTCTGCCTCCAACTTGTGGATCAGATGTAAGATCTCAGCTACTGCTCTAGCGCCATGCCTGCCTATCTGCTGCTATGCTCTGTACCACGATGGTCAGGGACTTACTCTCTGAAACTGTAAACCAGCCCTTCAGTTAAATGCTTTCTTTTATAAGTTGTCTTGGTCATGGCGTCTCTTTACAACCATATAAAAGTGACTAAGACATAATGAGAATTACTTGAGGCATAATTCCTTGACAACTTACCATGTGAATTTGGAATATCTGGTGGAAAAGTCTTATTTAAATCATTGTAATTAGTGAGAACTTAGAGGGATACTCAGGAAGACCTACTGGCCAGTACTTTTTTATGTTATACACTTCTCACCTTTATATGTCAAAATACAACAATGACCTGTATTCATAAAACACATCTACACTCTCCACTCTAGATGCAAGATATTCATCAAGCAAGCAGTTCGCAAGAAAATTCTGAGCTTAAATGAACCATAAACCCATTAATGCAGCTCTTTCACATGGGGGAAGCATGGTATCCCAATGCTTGTGTGAATTATCATGTTAATTATTTCTGCTGGGATTGCTGTTTAGGGGAATGGCCAAGCTTGCCTTTCTTACACCCATCTATAAAAACTCATTCAATGAAGACTAAGGCATGTCTGTGAGTCTTAATGTTGACCTGAACTCAGACAACCCTGACTGACATGAATAAAAGCAATATTGAAAGGCACACATGTGGACTTTGGTTCCAGGCATAGTAACAGTCTATAATAATTGATAACATCATGGTATGCTAATAGAAATTGACACATTGCCACCCTATGAGACAATGCTACTATTATTTTCATTTGCTACATGAGGAAACACTAGGACTGGGAGGTCAAAAAGACATAGTTATTAAATATTAGAGATGGAATTTGAATGAAGACATTCTGGTTCCATTTGATGTTTTTCCTCATTTTGTGACCCTGACTTTCTATAATATCTCAGTTCCAATAGAGGTTATTGTCAGATATTGAATAGTTAGAGAGACTCCAACATCTGTAGCATAATATCTAAAATTTAAAAAGTGACTACACAATTGTCCTTCCTTTAAGGAAGTAGATGTTATTTTTTAATGTGTGTTGGTACTAGAAACAGGAAAGGTATGTCACCTGCTAAGACATATTCTTTGCTATGATTATGGTTTGAAACTACTCATTCTTTAATAATTCCCAAGAAACATGTTTTTATACTGCCTTCATCCCCTTTTGAATCACACATTCATTGCACAAAACACTGGCTTTATGCAGCATTTGTATCAAGCACTTTCATCATATTCAATCTCCAGTACTCCATCTAAGCCCTCTCCACCCAACCAGCCTTGCCCCATTCTCTTCCATAAAGTCATATTTATTGGCTTTAAAGCACTTGAAGGCATCCAGATTAATATTTCTACATTTAAAAACATATCCTTGATTATATCCCATAGACCATGAAAGAATTACATTTAAAATCTTGGCATCAAGCAAACGAATAAGGCATACACACACACACACACACACACACACACACACACACATACACACACACACACACAAACTATAAACAAATTAAATTATAGCTTCCAGAACAAGGAAGTGCCTAAGATTCATTTGATCACTAAAATGTATCAGTATAAATATAATCCTGCTTAATAAAATACTTTTCTGATCCTCAAAGAAAAAATAAATTAATTTGTTTGCTTTGGTTTGAAGCCTCAGGGAGGACAGAGGGCTCTGACTCTAAAAATCTTTTAAGCTTTGACTTGAAGTGTTCAGTTAAAACGGTTGGGTGAGACATCAGAACAGATCTTGTTAAAGGATATGCGCATTCGTTGGCTGGTAAGAGCATAAAATAACTACATCTGAAAAGACTGACAGGTTCCTTTTTTTGTGTTTCTAATTTGTAGGCACCATTGATATCTCTAGAGTAATCTCTAAACATGGTTACCATACATTGAAAAATGCCTCAGCTTTTTTTCAGCAAAAATTCACGAGCAAACTCAATGTGTTCTAAAATCCACCCTAAGCTTCTGGAGCATCTAACTTATCCCAACACTTGCTTAACACATTCTATTGTCTCCAAAGAGATTTATTTGAAGAATGGTCTACATTGAAAGCATTCTCCCTTTTTTTAGATGCATTTAAATAATGCTAAACTGCCTAGATGACTTAATAGGCAACTTCTATAAGGGCTTTGTTAAAGCTAGTTAAAATGGAGTTGGATCTCCAGATTTAAGCTGTTAAAGTCATTACTAAGATGAGAAAGAAGTTTATTATTGGAGCATGAAGAGTTATTCCAGTGGGCCTCTGAAGTTCACACAGCAACCATGTCCTTGGCCAACTCCATTAGAGCATGAGAGCAGAAATGAATAACCACTGCAGAAAAGGTGGAAGTCAATGCACAAAATCACTATGTACTGAACATGCCTCAGCTTTAAAATGAATACATTTCTTTAGTTGTAATTTTGTCCTGCCAGAAATAGTTTTTGAAGATAAATTTTCTTCTGTGGCAAATACTCTAGGCCCAAAGCATTTTATATCACTTGAAAATGAAATAAGAATAAACATAAGGTCTGTTCTGGTAGCTTCTCATAATGCATTTGGATTTTATTTGAGACAAACAATTATAAAATAAAATGTATATATTGGAAATAATTATCACTCTCTCAACAATGCTGATTGAAAGACAAATACTGTGGCCAGAGAGATGCCTCCATGATTAAGGACACATACTTCTCTTGCAGAGGATTAAAGCTTGGTTCTCAGAACCCACATCAGGGAGTTGACAACGGCCTGCTACATTAGCTCTAGGGCATACAGTGTCCTTCTCTTGACTCTGTGTGTAACTGTCCCCCGAAATACACAAAAATAAAAATATTTTATTTAAAAAGAAAGACATATGTTTAGCTGAGGTACTGATTCTCCTAAGTAATAATAGCTCCTGAGACATGAATTGAGAATATTAATATGTTCTTTCCCAGAAGAGCTAGAAGGCATGGACTGGGCATTGGTATTTCATCCTTTGTTCCTCTGTGCTCAGGACATTGACATCTGCCTTCACCACAGATATACCTGTGAGGGTATGACATTTTCACAATGTTGCAACATCCAAGGGCTAAGGAGTAGAAAGCACTAGGCTACTTCCATGATTCTGTCTTCAAACCTTTCATGAACATAAGCAGGAAGGAATTGGCTCAGTGGTACTAGAGGCTCAAGGCAGCATTAGCTTTAATCCCAGGGAGGATTTCTCATCTGCAGATATTATATAATCTGACTACTTTCAAGCTCTTTTGATTATTACTGATTATCCTGCCATTCAACCATACTATTAAATATTCAGCACATATATTACTTTTTAGGTTTTCTTTTTCTTTATACATATATCTAACATATTTTGATTATATCCAACTCTTACCCCCTCATCCCTGCGAAACTCCCCTGAGGACCTATATCACATCCCTCTTCAAACTTCACATCCTCTTTTTATATGTATGGGTGTATTTGTTTGTTTAATCCACTAGATCCTATATGCACATGGACATGCAGTCATTTACTGCTGGGGAAGAGAGTCACTTTTCTTTAGGAGCACACCTACTGATAAGTTCTCCTTGTCTCCAATGGATAGTCAGTAATTTTTAGCTCACACATCTCTTCTACAGACATTTTGAAAAATAAAATTGTCTTCTTCTCCAGCATTGATCCCTAGGTGACTTTTTTTTTTTTAAATCACCTTTGGATAATCCTCTGGTGGACAAACAGATAAGTTGATAGCCAGCAACTTGAAGATGTGTGTTCATGAGAGAGAGACAGAGACAGAGACAGAGATATAAAGATATATAGATGGAGAGAGAGGGAGTATTAGAGATGGAATCCAGTAGGCTTACATGTGCTAAACATGGGCTCAACCACTGTGCTACAAGTAGTCCAGCTCCTTTTTAGTCAATTCTTGATCTACCCACACAAAATATTTCAAATTTCCTCTGTCATCAAACCTACAGCACACCAACTCTCACTTGTTATGAATTTACTGACTTAAAACAAATGTAACATGAATAATGAAGCACTGGACCAGAAAGAGAAATGGAAGAAGCAAAGCTGAGGGTGTCTGCATCTCTGCCTCCTTCCATTCCAGCCATTTCTAGCAAAATAGAAGTTCTCTGTCTTTCAAAATATATCACCTCTAGATTCCTTTTCTTTTCTGCCAGAATGGAGGCCTTTATACAATCAACAGTTCTCTCCACGACACATCTCTACTCCTTTCTTCTGGCTTTTATCAGCATATTTAAACGTTGATAGAACCACCCTACCCTACAATTCAATGTGACTTTGGAAATAGTACCTTTACCCCAACTCTCTTTTCATCACTTCTCAAGGAATGTGATTTGTACTTTCCATTAAGCATTCCAAAATATTATATTTAATATATATTCATAATAAAATACTGCACACACCATGTGGTATATTGTATTTTGTGTATGTGTTAAATGTATAACACACACATCTATTTAAAATAATTTCATAGCTAATCATGCAGTATAGTTTTACCCAATCAAATTTTATCTATATCATTAATGGCCATTTTTTAAGGATTTATTTTAAAAGTTGTTTTAAGTATGTATATGTGGGAAAATATATACATGTAAGTAAGCATGGGTGTCTGTGGCTATTTAATGTGTCATGGATTACAGGTGGTGGTCGATTTCATGGGTAGAATCTCTCTCTGTAAGACCATCAAGAGCTCTTTACTATTAAGCTATGTTTCAAATCCAATTAATACATATTCTTATAGACTATTCGATGAGATAATGTAAAGATTACTCATTCTAGTGCTGATGGATTATTAGACTGCTTAAAACTACTATGAATGACTAAGTGAAACTGCTAATGGTCGATCTCATCAGCACAAACTGCCACAGTCTTTGCAGTGGAGAAGATGGAAAATGTAAAACCGTGGGACACAGGGTACCCAAAGTGGGAGTCTGTCTGTTAATAATCTGACAGTTTTCTCCTATTAGTTAGCCCTGACTGGAAGTCATTGCATGAAACACCTTGATGAGGTCAAGTTCCTGCAAAGCACATGACAAGGACCATGGGAGTTCTGCCTGAGCATATCTTTCCCTCTGTTTCTCAGTGGAGGTTTGTTCTAGTTTAATCCCGAGAATCTTCTTATGTGTACATTTTCATTTCACATCTGTATATTTCCTCAATCAATATTGTTGATAAATAAAACATCAAGCTGTTAGCTTAGCTTCATCACTAGTATACACACACACATACATACCACATATATACACACACATACATACAACACACATATATACCACACATATACATACATACATACACATTTATACACAGAGACACACGAGATACACATGTGCACACATAAACACAGAGATGCACACATGCAGAAGATATACACACACATACATACACATAGACATACATATGCACAGATATATACACACAAACATACAACAGATACACACACATATGAACATACACACACACACACACACACAAACACACACACACACACACACACACACACACACACACACACACATAATGGGGATAGCAGGAATAGCCTTCTTTGTCTCTAAAGTCTTTATATACTTAATTGGTACTTAAAATGTGTCAGACATGCTTATGATTCCCTAAAACAATGCTAGTATCTTATTAAAAATAATAGGGGCTACAGAAATAAAGAGATAAATAAATAAATAAATAAATAAATAAATAAATAAATAAATAAATAAATAAATAAATAATTTTACAACATTTTCACCAAGTATGCGATTTATACAGATTTTTACAGAATGCCTCTTTATAAAATGCCATTTTGTCAAATATTTTTATATGCATGGAGTTTCACTTCATTCTTAAACCTTACATTATGACTTAACCTTTCCATAGTCTTCTAAGACTTGACTGTAGTTTAATGGAACCCCATAAATTATATCATTGACCACTAGGACTGAAATGAAGAGTAAAAACAGTAATACCTATAGCATAGAAACTATATTGAATGTATGACTATTATAAAATTGCAACAACAAAATTTATGAAGAAGGTGCCACTTTCCTGGGGTCCTCCTTAGCTGTTTAGTGTCCTCCTGCTCCCATACTCTCGTGTGCTGGTATGCTTCGGAACTGTGTGCACACCCACTCGAGCCTACAAAGATTATGCATATGCACTCCATCAGTAGTTTAAGTCCAGGATGAGCAGTGCTACCATTAACGCACGCCATGATTGCTTGATACAACCTATCAGAGCAATAGAGCAACAGGTAAGGAGACAGGCTGGTTTTTTTGGAAATGATTCCAAGGGAAGCCTCGAGCAATAGAGCTGTTATCTGAGATGTGAGGCATGGAATATGTCAGTAAAATGCAATGCACCTTGAGGAAAACAATTAAAGTGTCCTTCAAATCATGGCCTTCTATTTATTTCACACAAACACTTTTTATCTGAGAAAATATCAGGGGCTGGGGAACTGTCCACAGTGGGGAAATAACTAAAACGTTCTGCTGCTGAATTTAGTTTCTTTTCAAGTCAGACATCTCTTTCAGCTTGCCTGGAGTGTATTAGAAAACAAAAGAATCTTCCAGAGCCTTGCTATAGATAAGTACAGCTGTCTCCTTGTCGAAGGGAAGAGGTTCAAGTACATTTCACAGCAGCTGCCTCTTGCCCTCCCAGCTGCTTGGGAAATGAGAAACTTTTCTGGCACCTGGCCCCAACCCCAAAGCAGTGGGTGTCTGAACTAATCCCCAGGCAACAGAATGCAGTAGACTGCAGACACAGGAAACCATGTGTGGCTTTTAATCACCCTGATCTTTGGCTTCATGTGCATTCAAAGAAGAAAGCTCATAGGGTAGGTTAGGTGACTGAGATCAGGCAGGTGCTTCGGTGTTCCTGTGCATCAAAGGAGGAAGTAAGCATAACTCTGAGCTTAGGAATGGGCTCAGGCAGACTGGATGAATCCAAGCAAGTCTTCCCACTGAGCAGGAAGATTTTGTTTTGTTTTGTTCAGGGTTTTGATGCGTGAAACAGAAACATATCCACAATGACTATGTAGGACTGTCTTGTGAGAGTGTGATCAACACTCACTCTGGAGGACTGTCTTAAGATCATGTGATATGCAGACAGTGGGTCTCCTCCCTGCTTATCAAGGCATTGAGAACAGTAGTCTCCTTTTCACAAGAGTAATCATAAAACTTGAAATAATGAGGAAAGAAGAACTTCCAATAATAGCTCCAATTTTTCAAGCCTGTGTGCAAAGGCCATATGCTTCAAGGCTTATATAAAAGTTTGTATACTATGCCAATAGGAACTTTGTGAGGTAGGTAGCATTTCTTAATTTTTTAAATAAAACATCTGACAAGTATAACACAGAAGATTGTAGGAACTGGACAACATGATCAAAGCAGGAAGTGGTGAACTCAAATCTGCATGATACCACAGCCTGTACTCTCCAGCACCCAGGATAGATGCTTTCCCAAAACAAGGAAATGTCCTGCAAATTGGTGAAAATGTCTTCTCTCTCAAGTGTTGTGACTCTTTGGTCCTTTTTGAACTCTCCCAACTCACTGTTTTTATTCCCCCTCTACATATGCAGTACTGAGATAGTGTCACATTGTAGTTTGGGAGTCTTGCACATTTAAAAAGATCCCCACACTTGAACTCTGTGGTTGGCAACTATCCCTGGTTTCTCTGATTGACAGTCTCTAACATCACTTCTTTTCAGATACTTGTGCTTGGCACAAGTGTGCATTCATTCTGTACCACACATGCTTCAAGAGAAAGACTGACTTGGGTGATTAAAAAGCATTATGTTTGTGGGCATATCTTAGTAGACACCAACACCTAATAAAAGACCATGTTTTCAAGTGTGTGTATCTCACTAGAAATGCTAGTTTTATTTTCTCTTTTAAATTTACAATTTGACCTAACATGCATAGGTTCAAGAAATGTGCAAGTGTGAAAACAAGAAAGCAAGGATCACAAAGCAAGAGGAGAGTTGACTTCTTGGGCAAAGCTTTTAACCCAGAGGTCTAGACATGCGGGTACATTTCAACAATGCATGCCATGTGTCACAGGGGCCATAATTTGATGGTAATAATAGCTCAAATACTGAAATTGGAAAGTGATTTACTGTTTCTACATAAATTAGTCTGTCTTAAAGGTTACTCATCTAATTATATCCCTTCATTCAATTGTATTCTGATATACTAGCTTGAGTGGAACAAGAAAGAAATAGAATTTAGAATGAGCTTCCTAGGAGCCAAACTAGAAATCCACTTTAATGATACAGTGACCAATGAAATGGGCCTTTTCAAAAGCAGATATATTCTGTGTGTGACTGTGTATTTTAGCAGAGAAACAAAAATGAAAATAAAACAACTGAAATTTTTTCTTGTCTGGGAACCACAGACAGAAATTGAACGTCATTGGTTGTTCCTATAACATCAGGAGAAAAACATATCATGTTCTGAGATCCAAAGTTCTATTTCCAAATTATTTAATAATCTTGTCTTGCACACTAGTAGGCATTTGGTTTGTTTGGTTCATCTTCAGCAATGTCTCTCATGGCAGACATTGCTAGTTGAGTGTCCCGTAGCCATTTGTCCATTCTTCATTGATAACGGAGCCTTGTTTTTATTCCTGCAGCAATTAACCCAGCCATCAAGGATAGGGCAAGATTGGTCATTATCCTTTATGACTATTTGGTCTAGAGATGATTCATGTCACCCTAACTTGACCCAAATAGGTTGTGTGGTTTCAGAAAAGATTTATAATTAATGGAAAGTAACTCCTCACTCTCTTGCACCTTAAGAAGCAGTGCTCTAAAGACAGGAGAATTTGAGCTGCTGATTCCGTATCAAAATGATAAACTAATATATAAGAATAGACAAAAGAAAGTAATAGATGGTGACAAAAAGAACTGTTGGAAAGCTTTCAGGCTGGGTGGCATCATAAGACCATGGAATAACTATAATCTTAACTTCTGGTGATGATTTATGCATTTGACAGTGAGTTTCGCTATGTGGAACCAAAGGCATCCTATTCTAAGCCCATTTTTCCTCCCAGCCCAAAGGGGTACAAATGAAGATGACATCATCCTCCTTCTAGCCAATCATCCACATTCCAACCACCTTGAGAATTTGTTGCACCTGTATTCCTCTAACTCTATTTGCCTCACATTGCATCTGTACACACAGACACACACCACACACACACACACACACACACACACACACACACACACACACACACACACCTGCCTTGCTGTAGGTACTTATGAGTGCCAGGTTCTATGCCAGATTCTTATTTCATCCCCAGTTCCCATCTTTGCTTAAGCAATGATTACTCCATTTGCAATCACTCATCGACAACTACTTCAGTTTGATTCTGTAATTTGAATCCCAAACTATTATATCCATGGAACCATACCCAAGCTGTTTATATTTATTCTCACCTCTATATTGCAAGATTTAGGAAAGACTAACTAAATCACAGAGAACATTTATGCTATGCTAGAAATTTGGTAAATTGAAGCTATTTGATTTTCTTTTAAAGTAGATTTTACTTAAGATGTTACATGCAATGACTTTCAGAAAGCAATTCTCTCTTTCCCCCTTGACTGAGGCAGGGTCTTTCTTGCTTTTTCTGCAGATGGTCTGCATAATACAGGCTTAGTTGGCTCGCAAGTGTTCAATAATCCACCTGTCTATGCCTTCCATCTCCCTGTAGGAGGGCTAGATTTACGGATGCACACTACAGCATCTGACTATACTTAACATGGGTTCAGAGATGTAGCTGACTTTGTTAGTACTGAAGAGCAAGAGCTTTTACCCACTGAGCCATATCACCAGCCCTTCAAAATATCCTTTAGACACATGCTAGAGGGAAAAAGCATTGAGAGCATAAGATAAGCAAATGGCTTGTGTCTCAAACTTGTCTGTACCAGGTCTGAATAATTTTGGATGACAAATGTGATTGCTCTGTGACTCTAAGTCACCATTAGACATAGGTTTAGTGATTATAACTACCTAAAGGTGACAAATATCTATATAGATGCATACAGAAAGTTATATGTAGATGTGTGTGCATGCTGTTATGTCACACTTCCAATAGTGTCTGACCCATTGTGTGTACTCTGCAAAACTTATAGCCCATGGTATGTACTCTATGCAAAAGCTTACTTACAGTAATAGTATTTTCTTATTTTATAATTATTTAATCCATAGTCATCAAAGTGTATAGATTCTACCCTATAAACCCCTTTCTTCAGTTTTATATCCACTTCACCAATTCAAGTCAATATCTCTTTTATACAAGAACTGAAACGACCTCCCATTTATCTCTCTGGTTAGACTCCCATTCTTTAATTCGTGATGGGGGAATGTCTCTCTGTATGCTGCGAATATGTGTTGCTCTGACTGGTTGATAAATAAAGCCATTTGACCTATGGCAAGGCAGCTTAGAGACAGGTAGAAAATTCAAAGGGAGAGACAGGAAGAAAACAGGGGAGGGGGAGTGAGATGCCAGCCTGCCTCCAGGGATCAGCATGTAATGGCACACAGGTAAAGCCACAAAACACGTGGCAACATATAGATTAATAGAAATGGGCTGAGTTCAAATGTAAGAGCTAGTCAGTGGAAAGCCTGAGCTAATGGCAAGTTTTAATTAATATAAGCACCTGTGTGTTTACTTGGGGATCATGAGTAGGAGAGATTTGTCCCAACCACCAGCCGGCCGAGACACAGGAAATCTTCCAACTACAAATTCACACACAAAAAAGTTACATTTCTAAAGCATAATTCTGGTGACTTTTCTGTTTTATAAACTTCCATATAAGAAAAATAACTCTAGAATGAAGTCTGTGGTGTTGACTATGCTGTATTTTCAAATGACCGTGCTGTCTTATTTTGCTCCAATCTAACTGACTCTCAGTTCGCTTCTCACTACATAAAACAAAAGCATGCTCTCCTGTCTTTGAGATGTATTTATCTCTTTTCTAAGAGTTACTTTCCTTGAATTCACACTTATTCCTTCAGACTCAGCAAGATTATGGCAGTGGTCCCCTAGCGAGATGGCAATGATTTCCCAAGCTCTATTTTCCCCTCTCAGGAAGAGATGATCATGAACTTCTCTGTCCCCATTGTCCTCAGCACACACACTGTCATTATAGCACTTGCCACTGTGGATTGCTGCTCCCTTGTCCTGATCTTCATTTGGGAAACAGGTATAAAACTATAGATAAGCAATAAACCAAACTCAAATTTTATTTGCTTGTTGGCTCACATTTAAGTGGTGATTATACCTTTTACAAGAATCTAGAGAAATAGCTATCATTTCCTTTGAGTCTTTCGGTCTGATAATCCAGAGCACTTTGCAGCCACATTTATGGTGTTAGAGACAGCAAAATAAGGAGCAGAAGATGAATGCTAATTTAATCAAAGTAGGTTTAGATTTACTGTCTAATATCAAAGAGAAATACATTAAATGACTCCTTTGATGCTGCCTGTCTGAAATCAAGAACATTTAAAAGGACAAAAGCTACTGATTTAAATTCTCCATCAAAGATTTTTAAATATTTTAAAAGAAATCAATGATTATTGGCAATCTCAGTGAAATGGAATTGAGATGACATAGTTATTCTAAAGGGAAATTTACAGAGATGAATAGGCCTCTGGGTTGAGTTTCTGTTATGTATTGCATTTTGATTCCATTAAAACCAGAATCTGAATGCTGTATTTGTTCTTACATTGATACTTAAATCTGATTCATAAATCAGTGTAAAAGAATCTCAAAAATGCCAAAATTCAAATAGCCATATGATCCAGCTCTACAAATCCTGCAATATTCTCAAAGAACTCTACATCATACTATAGAGAGATTCTTTAACATCTATGCTTATCTCTGCTCTGTTCACAACAGCCAGGAAACTGAACCAGCTTAGGTGTCCATCAACTGATAAATGGATAATAAAAATGGGGTACATATACACAATGGAATTTTCTGAAACAAAAACAGAATTATGAAATGAAGGAAAATGGATGGGATTATAAAGCTTAAGTAAAGGTCAGAAATGGCAATGTTGTAGAACTCTTTCATACGTGTACCCTAGCTCTGTTATATATATGTATCAATGTATGAATGTGAGAAACATCCTTGGACCTGGAAAGGGGTCATGAGACATGTTTTTTTTTAAAAAAATGGCTTTATGTTAGGGGGGTGAGAAAGACAATTAAACATTTGAGATATTAAAGACGAAGAGGAAAGAGTGGGGTAAACAGTACAGTAAGGAAAAGAAGGGGTTGGAGATGAAGGAATGATAGAAGAGGGAAAAAATATAGATTAATCAACTAAAACCAAATATGCATGAAAATTCCTCAAGGAATCTCTTTACTTTATGAATTAATGTTTAAAAATGTGCTCCATAACCATCTAAAACCAAAGAAGTCTGAATTTAACCTAATAACACAAAAAGACAATATAGAATTACTTCTCTCTTTAGCAAAGTCCAAGTTCTCAGCCTTGTGTCAAAGAGACAAAACATGATGTATGTCAAGAATCCACTTGCCACATCTATAACCTTGACATGGCTTATTGGAAGTAAGTAGACAGTATGATGATTGGAGGCTGAAGGGAACTGGTAGAGGCTTGTCAGAAGGAAGTTTGATTTATAACCTTTCTAACTGATGACTCTTCCAGACTTGCGTCAAATGGTCTTTCTGGATCTCAGCCCTGAATTTATTTAACCTTTGTGGCTGTGCCAATTTATCTACACCTATTAAGTCTGCCTTTCCCAACAATGTGGACCCCATTTAGGACAGACATGGGGAACTGTAAAGTATTTTTGGCACGTAGCTCCTTGACTTCAAGCCCAGTTCCATTTCCTGCCTTATGTGTGAATAACTTGGGCCCTTAGTACCCCCATGTCTATGTTCTGACTTCTGAGGTTTAAGTGAAAACTCACATAGACTAATAGAAAGATATTTTCAGCCATAAGTCAAGAGATTAAATGTTCAATGTCCACTTGGTTACCAAATAGTTTTTGTGGTTATGCACACTCTCTGGGCTTGAATTTCTTTGTGCATTGTATGTTGGACTCAATTATTTACAAGATCTCATCCAGTTATATAATATTAAGAGTCTTAATTATTATCTTTTCCTCTGGGTCCTCCTACAGACCCTTTAAATTCATGAGAGATGATGTAATTGTCTAGGTTCTTATCCTTAAATTCTCTTGCTTACTTTTTTAATATATGCAAGTTACTTGCCTATTCCCACATATTACAAAGTATTTTGATTTAGTATATATTATTGTCATTACTCACCTATTAGTATTCCCCTTGTTTCTGTCATTCCTTTCAAATTAAGTACATCCTAAAATAGTCCAATTTTATGGAACTGCCAGAATCCCTAATGCTAACATTTCAGGGGTAACCCTAAGATTTTCATGAAATGGGAAACAGCCTACACACATGTTTTTAAGCTTTCAGAAAACTATTCCTGTAACTTCCAAAATAGCAGTCCAGAGAACTCTACACTGTAACTCCTGCTAAGACTACTCTATACTGTGACTACCAGTACAGAGCACTCTATACTATGAATATTGGTTTAGAACACTTCGTACTGGGACAAATGGTCAAAAACACTCTATACTGTGACTACTAGTCCAGAGCACTCTGCATGGTGCATATTGGCCCAGAGTACTCTATATTGTCACTACTAGTCTGAACATTCCATGTTGTGACTACTGGTCCAAATACTCTATACCTTGACTACTGGTCCAGAGCAAGCTATACTGTAAATACTAGTCCAGAGTAGTCTACACTGTGAATTCTGGCCCCAAACAATTTATAATATGACTAATGGTCCCCAATACTCTCTACTATGACTACTAGTACTCTATACTCTGATAATGGTCAAGAACACTCTATACTGTGACTACTGGTCACAAACAGTCTATACTATGACTGGTTCATCACACCCTATGTGTGACTACTGATCCAGAACACTGTATATTCTGATTACTTGTCCTCAAATACACTATACTGTGACTACTGGAAGAACTAAGCTCTTTTTAGCAGGATTGTTTATAACAAAGTGCAATGTCTTAGTGTTTTGGATAAAAGTAGCCTGAAACCAAACTTTTACATTTTAATGAATAAATGGGGGGACTTAAAATAATCTAACAAGACATTATATATTATTAATTGAAAATAATTTGAATAGAGTTGAGTGATAGGTTTTTTAAATCACTATGTTTGACCACCATGGCCAAGTCACAATTAATAGAATACCTAGCTAAAACCAACCCTAATACAATTTTATTTTATTTTTGCAGAAGTCAATATTTAACATACAAAGGAGATTTTGAAGTCTTTCAGAAGGAAGAATTCTAAAAAAATAAATAAATAAATAACTGTGCTGCAATATGGATGGACTCTACTGCGAAATGTGACCATACCCTAAGAAGATTTACTAGCCAGTTACTGAGAGAGGTTGCTGCATATTATGTCGTCTTTCCTGAGACTATTCAAAATCATTGATGGTAAATATTTTTAGCTCTCAGACACTCCCAAACAATATTAAACACCCAGCAAGAAACATCACTCCATTGTGTGTTATAGACTTGCAGCCAAGTTCACAGTGATGTTATTAGGGTTAATATTGCATAGCCACTCAGATCATTGCCAGGAAATGAGATGATTTGGGTATAATTGGAAGAGTAGTTAGATGTGTACTAAGAAGACACATCAGTATATTTAGCTCCTCATACAACCACATGTTTTATAGTTTTAGGAAAAATAATGAAGAAATGAAAGAATGACTGAGAGATACATAGAATTCTTTTTGTTGTTGTTGTTGCTGTTGTTGTTTAGGGATTATATTTTTAAGCACACCAGTTCTACAAATGACAAAACACTGGCATTCCCAGGTACTCACTAGGGTTTGGTGTTGTAGCCTATTCATAAGCAAGTTTGTAAAATTTGTGATTCTACACACACACATACACACACACACACACACACACACACTCACAAGCTCACATGTTTTTCCCTTCTGGTAGTCTGCCTCTTCAATCTATTCAATTAACCTTTCCTGTCATATTCCATGTTATTTATAAAATATTTAGGTTGTGGAGCGCTCTGGCATCTCACTACAATATTTACTAATCTGTTACAATGTCAGAAACACTGCATCCTTTCTGCATTTTATTTTGAGAATTAATGAAATTTTATAAGTGTTTGACAATGAAGCTTAGATGACTAGAAAGAGAAAGGGAGTTAAGGGCCTTTTCTTGGGTCACAAGGCTAATCATAACTTAGAGTAAACATTTGCATACTTTAAATGCCTAGCAAGCACAGCCTACTATGTAGTAAAGCATTAGTAACAACTGCATATGTATTTTAGCCATTTATTGACAGTCAAATATCTCTATTGTTGATCTCACTATTTCCCCTTTTCCTTAGATGAAGCACAGAGATTTTGGTCACATACACTGTAACAGGGGCAGGCCCTGAACCCAGGGATGATGGGTCCACATTCCTAACATTAAGCAGGCTCCCCAATCCAGGCAAATTCAGAACCTAAATCTACCTGTCTAGCAGTAGTGCGTATTTTCTATACACCATTACCTCCCTAACACCAGATATGACAGTGTAGAGAATAAAAAATGTATTCAATTTCCCTGGAACATTTAAGCTGAGTCTTTCCAATGCAGGAAATAAAGCTAGAGACTGCATCGTTCCTACCAGCTGTGCAGTGGAATTGCCATTTGTTATCCAAAGATCTGTATTTCTGGTCTGTAAGGGACTAGCCATGGTATTAGCAAATGTAAAGTCTGAGTTCTGTTGCGTGTCCACAGTGCTACTCTAGCTGGTCATCTGTCATCTTGGAGAGCCTGCTGACTACTAGCCATCTACCTCACTTTATGCTAAGTAACTTTATTAAATTAATTCCAGAGGGCTAGCTAAGTCAGTAAAGGGCTTTCTTTGCTGAGTCCCACAAATGATATATAAAAAGCTGGGTGTGGTGATGTCTGGTTGAATTCTAATCCCAGTTCTGCATAGGCAGAGAGAGGAGGATGCCTGTGGCTCACTGATCAGTAAGACTAGACTACTTGGCAAGTTCTGGGTTGGTCAGTGGATCATATCTGAGGAAACAAACAAAGAAGCATTCTGGCCAGGGAAGCAGGCAGGCTAAATGCAGATCCTTACCTCTCCCTCCATTCCTCTAAGTCCAATCCCCCAGTCTCATCCCACCTCTGTAGTAGACTGCCTACTGCAGTCTCTCCACACTCTCTGCCTCCATTCCCAGGGACTAAGCAGATCCTGGTGGGACACCCTGCTTTCCTCCCTCCTGTGCACTCCCTCAGCCTTGCCCACTCCTAGCCCATGCCCATTTCAAAGTGCCAGCTCCCAACATTAGAAACACAGGGTTTACCTGGAGCCCCCAGTGGCCACATCTATCTGGGTCTCAGAAGAATTTCCTGCCAGGTAACACACAGCCACACACTCTCCTAAGAACCAGAGAGGGCAACAGAAAGCAAGGAACAAAACACTCATCAAAGACAAGACCAGATATCAGCAATCAGAATTTGAAACTTCCCAAACTCCGACTAGACTTTAGTATAAACACACAACCCATAATATTCAGGACAATATGTCACCAATTTAACCCAGCAACCCTACCACAGCAAGTCCTGTGAGTATACCATTGCTGAAGCACAAGAAAAAGCCCCTAAAGTAGCTTTTATAAATATCTAGACGTCCTTAAAAAGGCAATGAATAAATCCCTTAAAGAAATGTATGAAAACACCAACAGTGGGAGGAAATAAAAATAGCAG
The DNA here is from genome assembly GCF_949786415.1 of Peromyscus eremicus. Taxonomy (NCBI): domain Eukaryota; kingdom Metazoa; phylum Chordata; class Mammalia; order Rodentia; family Cricetidae; genus Peromyscus; species Peromyscus eremicus. The sequence goes on from NC_081432.1 coordinate 20,997,804, forward strand.
TTCAAGACATTAAAGCAGAAATAGAATCAATAAAAGAAAGCAAAGTTGAGGGAAATCTGGAATAAAATCATTAGGAACAGAAACCAGAACCTCAGAGGCAGGTCTCAAAAACAGAATACAAGAGATGAAAGAGAATCCCTGGCACCAATGACAGGATAGAACAAATGGATACCTTGGTCAAAGAAAATGTCGACACTAAAATTTACTGGCAGAATACAGCCAGGAAATCTGAGACACTATGAAAAGACCAAATCTAAGAATAATAGAAATCGAGGAAGGAGAATAATACCAGTTCAAAGGCACAGAAATACTTTCAACAAAATCATAGAAGAAAATTTCTCTAACCTAAAAATGAAGATGCATATCAAGGAACAAAAGACATACAGAACAACAAATAGGCTAAAAAAAAAAAACCCAAACACTAAACAAACAAAACAAAGAAAGAATATTAAAAGCTGCAAGGGGAAAAGATCAAGTAACATATAAAGGCAGACCTATTAGAATAAGAAACACTTGACTTCTCAATGGAGACTTGAAAGCCAGAAGGGCTGAGCAGATGTTCTAAAGACTCTAAAAGACCATAGAGGCCAGGCCAGACTAATATGCAAAGTAGAACATTCAATCAAAAGAGATGGGAGAAATGAAATATTCCATGAAAAATAAAACAAAACAAAAACAAAAACAAATTTAGGCAGTATCTATCAAAAAATCTAGTTCTACAGAAGTAGAGAAAAAGGAAACTTCGATCTGACTAGGTCAACCACACCCAAGAAAACACAAGGAATAATAATCTCAGACCAGAAAATCAAAATAGGGTAAGCACATACACACATCATCACCACCCACCACCACCACTACCACCACCACCACCACCACCACCACCACCACCACCACCACAACAACAACAACAAAATAACAGGAATCAGCAATCACTGCTTATTGATATCTCTCAATGTCAATGGTATCAATCTCCCAGTAAAGATATACACATTAACAGAATAGATGTGAAAACAGGTTTGATCCTTCTACTGCATTCATGAAAAATATATTATCATCAAGGATATATATCATCTCAGGGTGAAAAGATTGGAAAAAGATAGTCCAAGCAAATGGATCTAAGAAACAAGCTGGTGTAGCCATTTTAACCTCTGATAAAACAGACTTCACACCAAAACTAGTCTGAAGAGACAGGGAAGAACACTACATACTCATCAAAGGAAAAAAAATCCACAAAGAGGACATTGCAATTCTTAACATCTATGTACCAAACACAAGGGCATCCAAGTTCATAAAGGAAACACTTCTATGATTTAAATCAAATATTGACCCTCATATACAGATAGTGGGAGAATTCAATACCCTACTCCTGCCAATAGGAGGGCCTGCCAGACAAAAAACAAAAACAGAAAAAAAATGGATCTAACTGACATTATAAATCAAATGGCCCAAACAGATATTTACAGAACATTTCACCCAAACACAAAATAATATATCTTCTTTTTTGCACCTCATGAAACTTTCGCTAAAATTGACCACATACTCAGACACAAAAGAAGTCTCAACAGATAAAAGAAAATTGAAATAGCACCCTGCATCCTATCTGACCACCATGTATTAAAACTAGATTTCAACAACAGAAACCAAAGAGGAATCAATGAAAGCTTACAAACTCATGGAAATGGAACAACTTAATTCTGAATGAAAAATGGGTCAAGACAGAATTAAGGACTTTCTAGAATTGAATGAAAAAGAACACAAAATATCCAAACTTAGGGGACACAATGAAGGCAATTCTAAGTGGCAAGTTCATAGCACCAAGGGCCTATATTAAAAAATAAATAAGTGGAGAAATCTCATACTAGTAACTTAATGGCACTTCTGAAATCTCTGGAACAAAAAGAAGAAATTGCACGATAAAGGAATAGATGGCAAGACATAACCAAACCCAGGGCTGAAATCAATAAAATAGAAAAATTATACGAAGAATCAATAAAACAAAGAGTTGGTTCTTTTGACAAACCCTTATCTCAATTAGCTAAAAGGCAGAGAGGGAATACCCAAATTAACAAAATTAGAACTGAAAAGAGGGACATAACAACAGACACTGAGGAAATTCAAAGAATCCTAAGGACATACTTTAAACACCCATACTCTACCAAATTAGAAATCTAAAGGAAATCGATAATTTTCGCAATACATAGCACTCACCAAAGTTAAATCAAGATCAGATAAGCGGTTTAAACAGACCTATAACCATTAGTGAAATAGAAGCACTCATTAAAAATCTCCCAACTTTGGTTAGCAAACAATCATTCATTGATGGTGGAAATGCAAACTTGTACAGCCACTATGGAAATCAGTGTGGTGGTTCCTCATGAAGAAGGGATACCAACTACTTCAAGATTCAGCTGTACCATTCTTGGGCATATATCCAAAGGATGCTTCACCCTACCATTGAGACACTTTCTCAACCATGTTTATTGCTGCTCTATTCTTAACAGCCAGAAACTGGAAACAACCTAGATAGATGTCCCTCAACATATGAATGGATAAAGAAATGTGGTACCATAATACAATGGGATATTACTCAAGCATTAAAGGAAATAAAATCATTAAATTTGCAGGTAAAAGGATGAAATTAGAAAAAAAAAATCATCCTGGGTGAGGTAATCCAGACCCAGAAAGACAAATAAGTATATACTTATATGTAGATATTAGCTGTTAAGAAGATGATAACCAAGCTACAATTAGAGGTTAGGTATAGAGAAAAGAACTAGAGGGGATAGATAGGTCTCCATAAGAAAGGCAAATAGAATATAATGGATGGATTGGCAGAGGGGAGGCTGGAAAAGGAGGATCAAGTTTCAGGGAGGTGAGGGAGGGTATGTGGGAAGAGATAGATAAAATTAATGTCCATTTGAGGGGTAGTATAGAAATCTAATACACCAGAATATTCCATGTGTGGTGTGTGTGTGTGTGTGTGTGTGTGTGTGTGTGTGTGTGTGTGTAGGCAATCTAAATGCAATCACCAAATAGTGGGGAAGACAGGAAGACATAGCCCCAAGTGAACATCTTTTGTCACCATAGAAGCTTCAAGTACTGTGATTAGGTTATGTCTAATTGAGTCATTGGCTAAAGGGGTCCCATGGGAAGCCCCAAACAAACCAGGCCATTGCCAAGACTATAGATGACACTTCACGAACTGTCAGCAAGACACTGTTATTGAAGTCAACACCTACCCAACTCACTGAACTGGGAGAAGTTAAGCCGATGCCTACCCAGAGCCTTCCCCTCTAAGTTATAATGTCTTTGGTGCAGGAATATACTCTGCATTCTACCAAAAGAGAAGTGTAAACAGCAACCCAGCCACAAACCCTTAGATCTACAATGGTATCTTGCTTACAAGGCAGTCTAGTGCAATGGTGCCACAAAGCTTTTAGGGGTAACTAACCAATATCTGGTTTGACTTAAGGCCCACTATACAAGTTGGACCCCATATCCAACACTGCTTGGATGACCAAGACTCTGAGACTAGATAGTCCAGGGACCTAGGGTAAAACCAAATTCTATTGTTCTATTGCTGAGCAATAAAACAACTCTTAGGGACATTTTGCTATACTCATAGATGAGTGCCTTGATCAGCCATCATGAGAGAAGCCCCTCCTGTAACAGCTGGGAACAAATACACAGATCCACCACAGCCAGACATTATGCAGCCAGTGACAGACCTTGGAACACTCAGCCATAAATGGGATGTCTCCATTGCAATCCCTCCCCTCAGGGTTCAGGGAACCCTGTGGAAGAGGAGGCAGAAAGAGTGTAAGAGTCAGAGGAGATGGAGGACACCAGGAGAACAAGGCCTTTAGAGGGTCAACAGGATCAATGCACCTGGGAACTCACAGAGACTGAGGAAGCATGGACAGGACTTGCACAGGTCTGTACCAGGTCCTGCTTGTATATATTATGGCTTCAAGTTTAGTGTTTTTATGGTATTCCTCAGTGTGGAAATGAGTAAGTCTCTAATTCTTATGCCTTCTTTTGGGCTCTTCTTCTGTTTTTTAGTTTTGTCCAATTCCGATATATTTGTTTTTTTTATCATATTATATTATATTATATTATACTATACTATACTATACTGTATTATATTATATTATATTTATTATATTATATTATATTATATTATATTATATTATATTATATTATATTATATTATATTATAAACCCTTAGAAGCCTGTTTGTTTTCTAATGAAAGACAGAAAGGTTATGGATCTGGATGACAGTGAAGAGGAGCTGGGAGGAGCAGAGGGAGAGGAAACCATAATCAAGATATATTATCTGAGAAAAAAAATATTTTCAATAGAAAGAAAAAACTTCAGATTAAAAAGACAAACAAGCAAGATATAGAGTACCTCTGGAAGGACAGCTGAGGTCCTGTGACCTGTACGTGCATATTCACTTATACTCACACTCATACACACACACACACACACACACACACACACACATACACACACACAGGCACAGACACATGCACATGTATGTGTGCAAACACACACTCACACAAACACACACTCACCACATACACACATGTATATATACACACAGTCACACATACGTATTCACAAGTAAACACACAATACATGTATGCATACAGACACACACACAATACACACATGCACATGCGTGCACATACAAATGCATACACATGTGTGTGTGCGCACACAGATTCACTCTATTCTGTCTTCCTTAATGTGACTGTAATTGGGTATAGAAGGTAGCACCCATCCTGTTGGAACCTGCATGAATCCGCCCTGAACTTGTATAAAAATATTTACAGTTTAAGCAATGGGGAGATGGGGAAAAGGTGAAAGCAGCATTTTGAAAAAGCATGGCCCTTCCTTATATTTCATTCTCTAGACCTGATGTTTCTGGATCATTCCATGTTAGCAGAGACTGCTCACTTCGTGTAAATTCTTCTCCAGGCTTTCACTGCCAGTTTTATTCAGTTTGTTTGTGGGATTGTGTAGAAAGAGTGTGTGTGTTTGTGTGTGTGTGTGTGTATACATACATATATATGACTATATACACATTTACATATATGTATGGAATACATATATATGACATAGATGAGAATTTTTAATCAAGTTTTATTTTTAAAATTATGTATATGGATGGGTCTGTGTGTGCATGCGTGAGTACAGATGCCCATAGAGGTGAGAAGGGAGCATTGGATTCCACGGAGCCACAGTAACAGGTAATTATGAGAGGCAGAGCACTGACCTTTGTGCTCTGTAAATGCCTACACATTTTTAACCACCGGACAATCTCTCCCTACCCAAGATGAATCTTTAGCGTATCAAAGTTTGTATTAGGCTGCAGAGAAAACTCTGCACTTGCCTTTCTCATGAGAGTAACTTTATCTCAGAAATAATTAGAATTAAGGCCTGCAGCAGGATAGGTCCTGTGGTGTTTTGAAGGGCAGCTGCTGATGTGACAGAGCTGGGACAATGGGAAGGGCGTCTGCCGACAGAAGATTTGGAATATGGAGAAGCTCCCAGACACAGCCACGTCATCACTTTCCTCTTAGCAATGTGCCTCCTGCTCTGAACTTACAGAGGGAAGCGGGAGACTTGACTCTGGTGAGGGTCTAAAAACTACACAGGAAAATGACGCACACACACACAGGAATGATGCTGCTGAGCTCAACGAGGTCAGACATGGGAGGCATAAACACGCTGCCTGGGAACGTCAGCTCTGTGGTCAGATGGCCCAGGTGTCAATCATGTTTCACCCATGTACTCATTATGTCACTTCAGGGATGACTTATTTAACTTTAGCTTTAGGCTTTGATTTTCAACACTGTGGGGAAAAAAAATAAGTCTTATAAATTGTTTAAAAGGCTAAAATAACAGTAACGCGAAGAGAAATCAAAGTAGTTTTCTGCTATGTGACAAGTCCCACAGGGTTGCTTTTGTCTTTCTCGTTGCTACTGCTAAGAGACATTTTATTTTAATGCGTACTGTCATGCAAATTCATAGACAATATGTTTACACAAAGAAAATCTACAAACCATGACTGTGTATGCTTCCTCAAATACTGCTGGTAAGTTCCACTGATGGCAAATACTGCCTTTTTCTGAAATGGCAGAGGACAAACAGAATCCTCAAATGACATCTACCAAGGTGAATAACAGGATAGAAGGAACACACTCCTCTACCAGCCTTCTACCACAGGTCCAAGGACACAAAACATATGAGGGTCCTAGATGGTTTGATTATACTCCTCTGTGGGGCAGGAGCCTCTTTTAAATTATATGAGAGAGCCTTGAAATCAATACCAATAGACTATGCTCCCTGGCTTCTTTTTGTTAGAACAATGAGCATGTAAAAGTTATTAAACATCTATGAGACTAGTTTATACTTGTATTTATGTACACACACACACACACACACACACACACACACACACATACCAATGCCACTTACATAAGTGTCCTTAGAAATTGTTGTTAGAACCAATCTGTTTTCCATGAGAGCTATGCAATATCGGCAAAGCCGTAAGGACACAGTTTGACAACCTCCTGCATAAATTAGCAGGTGCTCTTTCCCCCTTTCAGACCACCCTTCTTGACATTATTCAAGTAGTCCTAGTATTTCACTGACCCTTCCGAAGAGAAGCCACCCAGGGCTGCTCCGGGATCCATTTGTCACCCTCCTCTTTCTTTGCAGCATGTTTTGAGGCACTTAGTGCCATTAGAAAAAAAATATGTTATTCATGCCTTGTACCGGGCCTGGCTCCTGCTCCCAGGTGGAGCACCAGACGCATAAATGGGGCCATTTAAAAATGCTACCTTAGAGAAAACAGCTCTACAAAATTAGTGAGATGATGCCAAGGAGTTCTCTTTCTTTGCTTCCAGCATGAGCTATCTTCCAGGAAAACGAATTACTGTACCAACCACGGAGCGGCACAATTAAGAGGGGAGGAAATTGGCAGAACATACTGCAGAACATCCCCTAGATGGAGGATGGGGAGTGCGGACGAAGACGTGCCACTCAGAAGTCCATGCATATTTAGCCGTTCAGTTAATACATGGAATCTTTCAGGTCATCCGCGAGATGCACGCGACAAACTAAATATTGACTCAGCAGGAGCTCAAATGAGAGGTCTAACTAAATGAAATGGTACTAAGAGGAAGTTGTTGTATTAAACTCTAAGAAATCATTAAGACACCAAAGAGAGGGAAGAAAGTCAAAGAGGAAAAGTGATAATCAGAGATACACACAACCATGTGTGTGCATGAGTGTGAGGGGGAGAAATAGTCCTGTCCAGGGAAGGACGCACAAATTGGTTACCCAAAACCAATTGATTAGCTCTGAAAGCATACGAACAATTGACATTATACAAATGGAGCAGGCTGTATTTAGAAATACATAATACACACATATACGCAGCAACAACTAATGAAAAAAGAGGCCATGAATGTGAAAAAGGACAAGGATGGGTACATGAGAGGGTTTGGAGGGAGGAAATGGAAGGGGGAAATGATGTCATTAGATTAAAATCTCAAAAACACCAGAAAGAACTTTAAAAAAAAAAATACAAGTGGGGCTCCTAAAACTACCATGGAAAAACAAATCAAGCTTCAAGAAACATCCTGTGCGCACACATTTCCACCTGCACACACATGCATGTTGGGTTGTGCCATGCTTAACTAAGCTGTAGATGGTATAAAGACTGCTGGGCTGGAGATACGGTTCAGTAATTAAAGCTCTGACTGAGTGCTCTTCCAGAGTCTCTGAGTTTGATCTGCAGCACCCATGTGCAGGTGCACAATCGTCTATAACTACAGTTCCAGGGGAGCCAACGTCGTTTTTTTGGCTTCTGTGCTGGGCACACGTGTGATGCACAGACATACCAGCAGGCAAAATGCCTACACACAAAAATAAAAATTAAAGGAAAGGCTCTGCATGTCTTGTTCTCAGAATCACAATTATCAGAAAAGTCAGCAAGAGGTCAAGTCCTGTGACCCAGAGCTTGACTGTATGCATTCTCCTAAGATCTGCTATCACAAAGGAGCAAGACTGTACTTGGCTCCCACAGGTTGTCAGGGTTATTGTTGTCATGGGCTGCATCATCGGAAAGCAGAATTTCTGGGCCACATTATCACAAGGCCTTGATGAGATACCCTTACTCAATTTAGATTTCTTGGAAATTTCATGTTTCATTGAAGGTCAGTATAAGACATTTTCATTTTGGATACTTCTGTGTCTTATCAACTGGAAGATGACAATATTTTTTTTCATGTATCCTATTGATACTCTAATAGTGATGTAACTAAAGCAAACATTATTTTCAAACTTAAAGCCTGATAAAATATCTTTCTCAATAACCACTTATGCTATCAGTAGTGACAACGTTTTACTTGAATTGCTCATTAATTTGTAGCTTTAATATATTTATCTAGAACATATGTATTCAAAAAGTCTACATTGGTTCATTATCTGTCACAACCCATTATTAATTTAATTTCTAATTTTATGTATTGCTTTGTTTCTTATACTTGCAGTTCTCAGAATCAAGTGAAATGAAACTGTATTTGTAGTAAAACATGTTACAGACTGTAGTATTTCTGCTTGTCTCTCTTCCTTGCTGAACTCTTAGAGGACAGGAAGCTTGTTTTCTGTGTCATGGCAGGAAAATTAGAATAAATATATGTGCTAGTGTAGAATGACACAGAGGGCCGCAACTGGAGTCTGAGTCCACAGTTTCTTTCTGTCACTACTAGCCATGTAATATTTGCAACTTATATTCATTTATTAGCCTTTGTGTGCTTGTCAACCAAATGCCGTGGGTTTCCTTGCAGTGCAGTTAAGAGGATAAAAGCATATATATGAACATGTCAGTAAGTGAAATGTAGTCACCAAGTGGAACAAGCTCCCACACCATCTCTTCCCCTCATGAATGGATAATGATAACGGATACCACAGTGTTCCCATGTTCTTTTGAGCTCATCTGAGCTAGAGGTGAGCTTTTGCCTGACCTCCCAGGGGTTGTAGAATGGCACAACAATGTCTTGAATTGGGTTGTCTACTGCTTTGAATCAACCCCTCAGTCATGAGCTAGCTACATAGGCAGGTCATGCAGGGGTGGCTGTGCAGACCCACTCAGAGGACCTTCTAAAGCAAGGAGTAACTGAGATGAAGACATCCAACACCAGCAGCTGAGAGGTGGAGGAAAGTCAGCTAAAGAGATGCATCATCATTTTCATAAAGAGTTGAGGGGTATTGTTAAACATTTTACAGTGTACGGGACACCCTAACAATCAACTAATTAACTTATTCTCATAGGCAAATAGTGCTAAAGGTGAGCAACCTGGAAATAGATGAAAGCACAAGAAGCCAATGATTGATATCACATACTAAGGGTTATTAATTTGCTATTAATGTCATCTAGACATTAAGTCATGAAGAAAAGGCCAGCAAGATGGCTCAGTGGTAAAGGCACTTACTGTGAAAGCCTGATGACCAGAATTCAATCCCTGGAAACCACCTAAAGGTAAAAGGAGGAAAGACTCCCCACGATTGTCTTCTTGCCCCCAGGAACAAATCCATACCACCACATCTCTCTCCCTTTCTCTCCTTCTATCCCCCAACACCCCCTCAACACACACCTGCCATTCATTCCATACTAATAAATAAAATTAAAATATAGCAAGCCACGAAGAAAGAATGAGATTGCACTGGTTTTGATAGGCAACTCAAAGAAAAAGAGGGTGAGGGAGAAGAGAGGGAGGGAGCAGAGAAGAAAGGAAGTGAAAGGGAGAGAGGGAGAGAGCATTTATCCCTTGACTAAATTGACTATTACATATTTCCAAGAAATGAAATGACAACTTTGAATGTAATCCTTGCCACCCTGTGTCTTCGCTCACACTGCTTTCACTTCTGTTATCTTCTTACAATGAATGTTGAAATCAACATTGCTCTTCCACAATCCTTAGCACCTTGCTGATTTTCTTCTCTCCCTTTTGCATCTCTGCTTTTATACCTGGTTCCCAGCTAAACTCACAAGCATCCAAGTGTCTGTATGGAGGGCTGATCTTACTTTGATGTGTATTTTGCCTAATGGGGCATTGGCTCCTTCCTACAGTTGTCAATGCATCTTGCTTACCTCATGGACTTTTCTTCCACCCGCTCTTTGAAGTTCCAAGTTTCAGGTTGTTTAGCATATAAAAGACATAGTTTCTTCTCTTCCCTACTATGGGTTGGTAACAAGCCAATTCCATTCTCAAGAACAGTTTGACAGTCAACAATTCTGTTTTAAATATTAACAGAATTGAACATAATAATTTAGTGTCTGTGTTTTGAATCATGTAAGACTATTACAAACAGCAATCTGACCATCATTATAAGCAGTAAACACCTTATCACCAATTCACACTTCCTCTATTTCATTCCTCTTTGTTGGCACTGATTTTGTATCTCATCCAGATGTCTGATCTCACCTCTTCCTGTGACCAAAAATATCTTAATTTCAAAAAAAAAACAAAAACAAAAACAAAACAAAACAAAAAGAACACTGATCTTCCTAAGAGAAACTGTCATCATCTCGGTAAAGCCAAACCAAGCCAATCCTAATGTCACAAAGAAGATATCATACTGGTTTGGTATGTGTCGCCTTCTCTAGATTAACCATCACCAAGGAAAGCGCCTAAAGCCACACATCTTATTCTCACTGGTGAAAAATAAAGCAGCATCATAGACGCGTCCTCTTAAAACAAATTGAGGTAAAAGATTTCTACCTTTTTTGGCCTATTGCATGTAGTAACTGTTGCTGAAGAAGGTGTTTTAGACAAGCTGAGAAGAACAACAGGAACAAGACCAGAAATCTAGAAGGAAGGAACCAAGATAAATACAAGAAAGGATCAAGAAGGAACACATTACTTGTCTAGATTATATCCTGCTCCAGTCTTTTGGGTTCAATTGCATTCTATTGATTCCATATTTTGAGTGTGTGTTCTGGTCAGTTAGCCTTGCAAATACTGACTCAATAAATCCTTCTTGTCATTAACATTATGTTCAGTCAGTGTTTCTCCTAATTTTCAATTAAACCAGACCTTAGTCCTTGGCAAAGGCAAGCACCATGTAGCCAGGTATTCTGATATCACCTCCTGTCACCTTACAACCAAACTTGCTGGGAAATTAGAGAGGAATATTTTCAGTAACTATGAAGTATAAAATATGATGGCCAAGATTCAGTTTCTGAATCTGCTGAGCCCTACCCTGTGTCCTGGAACAAGTTATTAAAACACTCCATCTATTTCCCTATGTGTCAAGTTGAGATAGTGACAACACAACATATTACTCCACGAGATCCAAATGTGGCTGCCACTGGATACACGGCAGAATACACCTTCCCAGCAACAATCTCGTCCACGATGATGGCTGTTTATCTCCAGACCAAGATAATTTCATAATCCGCTTTGTTGAATAGCAATACAAAAACAAAACCACCCCCCTCACACACATACTAAAAAAAAAAAATTCCTAAATCACTAAGGTATCAGTGCTTGCTTTGATTCCTGGTTAGCATGACTTTACAAATCAAACAACCAATGCGCAAAAGCCACTTTCTGTAGCTGAATTTTCTAATTAAAACTTTCATCTCCTCTTTCATTTTTATCTACCTTCCTTCCTTCTTCATCCCTCCCCCTGTCCCCATTTCCTTCACATCTTCCATTTTATACATTAACCCCGTGTGTCTTTCTTGACAAGTATTTCTGCTAATTTTAAAATCTTCCCTTTTTTGCTGTTTTCTCATTTTTTTTTCATGCCTAGACAAATGGATACACTATATCCAGAAAGCTCATTAGCTAATTCCCTAACGTTATAACATGGCAAGCACATTAGCCTACTAGGTGATTTGTATGTACTTGATTGCCTAAGTTTTGTGGGCCCTGGTGGCTCCTTTGGTCAATAGTTATATTACTGCTGACCCCTATCGTTCCTTAATTGATATATATTGCTCCCTGCTAGAAGCCAGAGCTTGGTTGCAGTTGCCTGGAAAACTTCAAATCTTGCTGATCTTCCCACTCCCAATGGATTAGTTTCATATATTTTCCCAATTTTTAAAAGTGTGGCTTTGGCACACCTGCTTCGGGTAAGAGGGTACAATTAAACACATTAAAGGAAATTCACAAAACACAGTAATTATATAATTAATCAATTTTAACTCATATAAAATTTGCTGACCTAAAAACATGGCACCTGGGAAAAGGATAATTTTAAGAGTTTCAAATTATTTATTACTTGAATTTCCCCCTGTGGAATTTATATATACATACACACTAGATTATAACAATGCTTATTTGTTTATGACACACCTCTTTTCATGAGGTATAATGGTTATCCAGCTGGCCATTGTGCTTCCAGAGACTAGAGGAACAACTGACAGATTGTTTGGTGGACTGACTTCTGGTAATCTGAGTACAGGATAATCATTTGGGATTTACACTCTATAGTTTTCTTTTTGGCTTTCTTGGGACAGAGTTTCTCTGTGCAGTTTTGGTGCCTATCCTGGAACTCATGCTGTAGCCCAGGCTGGCCTTGAACTCACAGAGATCCACCTGCCTCTGCCTCCTGAGTGCTGGTATTAAAGGCATGTGCTGCCACCACCCGACCACTCTATATTTTTCTTTTTTCTTTTTTTAAATTTTTATTTATTTATTTATTTATTTATTTATTTATTTATTTATTTATTTATTTATTTATTTTTCTGGAGCTGGGGACCGAACCCAGGGCCTTACGCTTGCTAGGCAAGCACTCTACCACTGAGCTAAATCCCTAACCCCTATTTTTTTTTTATTTAAGCCACTCATAAGTCAGAGTGCCTGTGGAGACTGAACCACAAGATCCCATTTAGTTACTAGGAATTTGCACCCAATGACTCTTTTGTACTGGTACTTTAGAGGACTCCCATGTGATTTGAGAGGAAGCACTTGGAAAGTCATTGTGACTTCACATTCTTAGGAACAAAGGATGAGCAGGCTGGGGCAGATTCCACCATCAGGTAATGTCCTGGAGCTTGGATCTAGACAGATAAAGTGGGCAAGCAGCTTCTCTGCCCTCTATCTCAAATCACTGCGACTACCTTGAGCTGCTTTCTCTTCTAAGCAATGTAGAGAAGTGATTGAAGATGTGGGCATCTTATTTCCACTGCTACAGTGGTGTTTGGACAGAACGCTCGAACTCCAGTGCTAACAGAAGATGTCTCTAATTTTATCAAAAGATGAGATCCAGAGTAAGAACTACTTCTGCTCTCCACTCATTAGTCTTTATGTGCGATTATATCTTATTTCACCTTGGTCCCAGCTCAGAAGAAAAGCTTTCTCATTTTCCAAGCTTAATCTCTTAACTGTCCTCCTAACCTCATCTCTGTCACTCACTTAAAATGTTATCTTTTTTTTCTGTTATTGTGTCAATTTTTTCATTGGTTCATTTATTTCTTCATGCTTCTTATTCTTTTCCTAAGAATTCCTCAGTTATTTCCATTTAAACCTATATAAGTACCACAGGATAAATAGGCTTTCAACACATCTATAATTCTATCTGTTCCAGGAGGCTGTACTCATAGACACCTTCTCCTCCCTGCCAACCTCCTCCATATTCTATTAGATGTCCCCATCGTTTCTCTCTCCCTGCATTGGTTCTCATCTTCCTGTGGTGTCATTACCATCATTTTAAGTCTGATACAGCTTGACAAATAAGTTCAGGTACTTTCTAAGAAGGTATCTAACTTGTGCTTTTCAGGCTCAGGGAACATCAATTGTCTACGTCGTTTATAGTTATCAACTCCCACAAAGTGATTCATTTAAGAGATTCAAGAATTTCTATAGGAGACTATGTCTTTAAAAGCAGATGTTTAAAACATGAGCAAGGACTGCTGAGCTTTAGCATTCACAGAGCACCAGAAGTGCAAAGTTGGTTGCGGCCAATGCCCACCTTTTCCCTCACAGCAACACAACTGGTTACACTGAGGAAAGGATTTGCATCCAGGCTAAAACACAGAGAGACAAATGGAACATTATTTTCATCATGCTTCGTCACTGACAAAACTCTGCTTGTCGATGTCCAGGGGAAAGTGAAGCCATTAACACATGCTTCTGTTTCCCTTCATTCTGACGGAAGATATTTCTTTGGTCTAGATAATAATGCCACCAGTCAGAGCCACCAAGTTGATGGAGCAAAAATGCCTGGCTCCTTGATGATTCTCAGATGCTCTGGGAGACACTAACCCCCAATTTGTTTAAAATGCTGTGGGATAATGCTGTTGTATACTGGTTTAATGTTGATTGGCCAGTAGACAGGCAGGAAGTATAGGCAGGGAAAGCAGGCAAGGAGAATTCTGGGAAGAAGAAGGGCTGAGTCAGAGGTCGCCAGCCAGATGCAGAGGAAGCAAGATGAGAATGTCTAACTGAGAAAAGGTACCAAGCCACATAGCTAAACATAGATAAGAATTATGGGTTAATTCGAATGTAAGAGCTAGTCAGTAATAAGCCTGAGCTAATGGCCAAGCAGTTAAAATTAATATAAGCTTCTAAGTGATTATTTTATAAGCGGGCTACGGGAGTACAGGGGCTTGGCAGAACTGGAGAAACCTTTCAACTATAAGTGTCAAAGTAAACTAGTACACTGTGAAAGGTCTTCTGGAAAATCCGTGTCTCAGCAAGTTCCTTAAAATCCTTCTCCAGTTTGTATGTTTCCACTAGTTTCGCTATTTGTCCCTGTGCTTTTTCCAATCATGGTCTCAATATCTCTTGCTCATATAATCCCTCCTCTCTCTCGCCATTTGGGCTCAGGCTGACTCCCTAGGGGAGACCTTGCCTTGGAGGTGGTGAGAATAAGGGGTGGATTGGGGGGGGAAGGCTGGGGAGTGGGAGGAGGGGAGACAAGGGACTCATTGGCTGATTTGTAAAATTAAATTAATTATAAAATAAAAATATTAAAAAAAATCCTCCAGCATTCATTTAGTGAATGGCTCCACTTGCTTCTTAGACCTTTCTTCCCTAAGAGCCACAGTTGTAGCTCCAGCTTCTCCTGGAACTTTCTTTCTCCCCTCTAATGTCCCATAGTCACCTAACTTCAGTGAGTAAAACCAAACACATCTACTGAATCTTCTAGACCCGCTCTTCCCACCATGTGTAGCATTTAGGGAGTGTTGTCATCGTTACCTAAGTTGCTGACTCCCAGAACATTGAAGTAAGTCTTCCCTGTCCTTCACCCTTAACGTATAATTGGCTTAATTATCCCCTTCCTTGTTCAACCATGCACATCTGTGCACACTACGAGTACACCGTTCATTGAATTACTCTACATTAACATCACACACTCAAGTGTCTTTTATTTATGTTACTTTTGTATGGACTTGAGCATCATAAAAGACCCACTGGATAGTCATTTTCTTGTGGTCCATATGTGTTGGTGTGCTCAGCAGAGAGAGTCACACAGCGCCTTTTCTGTGATATTTTAATGAACTGTACTTTTGGTTTCCTACAGTTAAA
Organism: Peromyscus eremicus; assembly: GCF_949786415.1. Lineage (NCBI taxonomy): Eukaryota > Metazoa > Chordata > Mammalia > Rodentia > Cricetidae > Peromyscus > Peromyscus eremicus. The sequence goes on from NC_081432.1 coordinate 21,013,361, forward strand.
ACATGCAAAATCAGGAGAGATATGTATTGTATAGACTTACACATGAGAGGTGATGGATTTTAATTCAATGCCGTATGATGAGAATGTATTTCAAATCATTTCATTTCACTTATTCAACTTCTCTGCCCTAACCCTCAGCACTCACAGAATATATTATGCCTATTCAGTCCAGAATCACAGCCACTCAGACTTACTTCTTTATCAAATATATTTTCCAAGAGTCCTGTCACATAAACCTGACTCTGCGATGAACATATTCTGTGTTAAACTCTCCTGTTTTAAATACAAAATCTATGTGATATTTAAAAATAAGTGTGCTTGTTAATTTTTAAAAACCCCATAACAGGTTAGTTTTCAATTTAAAGAAGAAAAAAAAAAGATACATATAAAGAAACAAAGAAAAAGGAGGAAGAAAGAAAGAAGGTGAATATAGGGTCATGGAAATATTCGAGCAAGCATAGTTTGGCACACAAAAATGAAATGTACTTTAAAAGCTCTCCAGGACCCACCTGAGAGCAGATGTCAAGAAATGTAAAAGGGGGCATACTTTCCTCTGGCAGATTTATTTTTCTAATGGAGAACTGTGGGCAAAACGATGACAAATAGCTTTGGATTCACAATGATACATGGATACATAATGACTTCATTTTTAAATTGAAAATCCTGGGTTTTAAATGGTTTCTGCCATATATATAATGTAAAGTTTATTAATTTGAATTACCACACCAAATAATAGTGAATGTAAAACCCATTTATATATCGCAAGATTATATTTTGGATGGACAATTAGCAGTCATTTTTTAAATATATATACTCTTATTTAAAACAGTTTTTAAATTTAAATATGTTTTGATCATCTTCTTCCCCTCCCCCAAGTCCTTCCAGATCCTTTCCCCTCCCTACCAACTCAACTTTAAGTTGTTTAAGAAACAAACAAAAACATACAACCCCCCAAAACAAACACACAAAAACAAAACAAAACAACAACAAAATAAAACACCACCCCAATACAACAACAAACCCTGCAAAACAAACAAAACAAAACAAAACAAAACAAAAAAAACACCACCCAAAGAAAGAAAAAACAAAACAAAACACCAAACTGTAACCAAATAAAAACACACATAAAACTGTGGAGTCCATTATGTGTTGTTCAACTACTCCTGAACATGAGGCCTGCCCTGGAGTGGTTGATATACACAGTGTCATTTCATTAGCAAATGTTTATTTTCCCTCTCCTAACAGATACAGATGACAGTTCATTTGTTAACCTTTACCCTAGCTGCAAGGTTCTCAGTTATTCATTTTTTAACGTAACAAAGTAAAATACAATAATATGACACAAAACTATTATATCAAAGTTGGACAAGACAAACCAACAAAAGGAAAAGAGCCCAAGAAAAGGCACAAGAATCAGAGACTCGCTCATTTATACACTGAGAATTATCATCATAAGAACACTAAACTGGAAGCCATAATATGAATACAGAGCACCTGGTGCAGACCTGTGCAATCCTTATACTTTGCTCTTCTTTATTTAGAAGGCCTTGTTTTCTCAGTGTCCTCCACCCTTTCTGGCTCTTATGCTCTTTCCTTCTCCTCTTCTGCAGAGTTCTCTGAGCTCTGAGCAGAGAGATTTGATGGAAACATCCCATTTAGGGCTGAGTGTCCCAAGGTCTCTCACTCTCTGTATAATATCTGGCTGTGGGTTTCTGTATTTGTTCCTGTTGGCTGCATGAGAAAGCTTGTCTGATGATGATAAACAAGGCACTGATTTATAAGTATTGAAATTATGTTTTTGAAAAGCTCTGTCAAGAATGGACCTATGGACATGTTAAGTATTTTTGAGAGCTTTGCTCTGAGTAAGACAAAAGCCATTGTATATATTTGGAAAAGATGATGACTGTGTGGAATATTGAGTAAGGGAAAAAAGACTGGATGTTTAATAGTTTAGAAATATAGCATCAGATAGCTTAATGCACATATGCAATGTGTTTATGCAGAGGTGGTCATTATTTACTGTGGTTTGGCCTATAATTTTTCAATTTTATTTATTTAAATAATGGGCAAGTGACACAGTCCGTAGAAACGAAACACTAAATACGGAATCCAGACTTTTTCCTGAAATAGCAGCGCTCAGTATTCGACTAGCAGTATTGCTGTAAACCTTGTCCTCACAGAATGAGCAACAGGCAATATCTATACACAGTGTTTCCTTATCTTGATGTATTCAATACCTTATGTGAGATACTCAACACACTACAAAAGACACTGTGATAAAAATTGGTCTATGTAGCTTGTAAATAAACATATATGTTCTCTTCATGTTTAATGTAGACTAAGCTATAATGTTCATAGGATATATACAGTAAATTCATTTCTTACTTGTGATAGTAAAAATAATCACCGGTACCTAAACAATTTTCTCTGTACTGTATGTGTGTACCCATGAATATGTGTATATTCCTATGTAGACCTGCTAATAGGGCTTATATGGCTTGTGATTTAATCAAATATATTTTCTTTGAAAAGTAAAACGATATCAACATTGATATCCATCTGTGTGTTTTTCTAAAATTTGTATATCAAGGAAATAAATCTTTATTTTCTCCTCTGACCTTTACAGGAATAAAAACCAAGAGAGAAATTCTACCATTTTTTTCTGAATCATTCACTCTTGCCTTGTGAGCCTCAATTTCTTCATGGGTTCAATGCTGAGTACCAAAAGAAAAAACACAGAGGTCTCTGACGGGAAACCTCAACTTTGACATTTACTTGTATGACCCCACAGAAGCTATTTAACCTTTCTGTATTGCATTGCTTCAGATAATAAAGAAAACAAAACAATCAAATAAATGTCTCCCTGGAATGTGATTGTAATGCTTGGACTAAAACTTAGGCTGGAGATAGATAATCAATAATGATTAGTTTTCACTCCCTGCCCCTGATGATAACCTTTCCTTTTTTCGTAACTACATTTACTTCAAGAACATCAATTCATTAAGAGAAAGTTTCATGCTGGGATACAGAAGGATGAGATGCTGCTAATACATAAGTATACTGGTACAGCTTTTAAAAAGGGTTCTAGCAATATGGTTTCCTAAAATGTTCATCATGCTTTACTTTAACTTAAATTCATAATCTTGGTCCGTGTCCTTCTCAAAGTCACTGATAACCGAATCCAATATAGACATCAAATATTATTTTATTACTGTGCCTGCTCTAGAGAAATGATCTAATGTTATTAAAAGATGAGCAAAACCCACCAGACATTATTTCTACCACAGTAATTTAAAAGCATCTTGAAACTCAAGGCCACTGAAGAATTTATGCAAGTTCCTCTAATGCAAAATATTTCTAACACTCTATTTCAAAAATTACATATGGGATTTCTTTTACTCTCAGGACCAGAATTTATGGCTTATAAAAATAAATATGTAGAAAAGGAATACCAATTAATAATAACAAAATAATTGAATTAATATATAATTTACATTCATTTATTTTAAAACCTTACAGAACTCAATTCAGAGTTACCTCAGTGCACTTTATAAGGTCTAAAAACTGTTCTACGTGCCCATGAATTTCTTATCCAGGTCATATCAAAAACCTGATATATTTTTTAATCTCTGGAGTAAAAAAAAACAAAACAAAAAACCACTGATTTAACATTTTAAAAAAGAAACCTGGAAAGTGATTATAATGACTGGGCTAAAATTTAGGGCAGAGTTAGATAATAATGATTAGTTTCCTTTCTCTGCCCCGATGAGACTCTCTCCTTTTTTATGTAACTACATTTACATTACATGCAATTTATACTAACTGTGGCCAAATTTATCCTATGCTACATTCATCTGGGGGATGGTGGTGAGCAGCACCATGGCTGCTCTGTGCCCAGTGTCTTCTGTGTGTAATGGTGGAAGTGACAGGCAGTACTCACGGCTGACATGATGAGCTCGCCCCCCAGGTTTTGGATCTCAGCTTTAACTTGGCTGCAGATTTTCAGCTGGTGGGAGTAGAATTTAATCTGTTCCAGATAAGCCAGCAAGTCCTGTTTGCAAGGTGGATCTGGACACTGCAAGTACATCAGAGATAAAAACAGAAAGAGCAAAATAAAAAAGAGGTACATCAGAGTGGGGAATACACACACCATGGATACCTTAGCAATTTTCCACAAGCCCGTCTGTTTCTTATGCCAGCCCAGGTACAATCCCATACACTTCATTAGAAAGCGCCTGTTAAAACAGCTATGTATTCTTCAGATATAGTCATTGAGTTTAGCAAAATACTTGTGATAGGAATTTACACATACAAAGAAATACATGAAGTTCTGCCTTCAACTTATGACAAGTTTAGCCGCCTTCAGATTATGTCTTTAGGTAGACATGAAGAAATAGTAACATGCAATTATCTCATCACTACAAGAATATTCCATGAAATGCATAGGTTTTTTGCTGTCTTCCCTGTGATATTTGTGTGAGGATATCAAATCCACAACAAAGCATATTGTGCTGTATTATTTTTCAGCTTTAAATGTGCTTAGCTGGTGCAGATAAAGAAAATTATTTCCACCTGAGATGATATCTACATGTGCAATGTAGACAACTCACATGTTTGAAGGATGTAGCAAACCTCTTTTTAAAAAACAGTCCCCCTTGGTGGTTAATTTTCTATAAGGAACTGTAAGGAAATAGTTCGAAGCTTCACTATAACATGGCAAAAGTCTTTCTGCTGTTTCACCAATGAAATTAGAGGCTTAAGAAGTATGTTCCTCACCTTAATTCTATCTTTAATAGATTTTCATAAGAACATAGATATACAAACAGAAACTCATAATAAAAAATTTATTGCTACAGTACTTAAAATATCAAAAATTAGAAATAACACAAAATAGTAGGAAGAGGAAGTATGAATGTCTGTCTAAATACTGTGACATTGTATCATCTCAATGTATTTTCAGGAGCTGCAGAGAAGACTTGCTGGTTAAGAGAGCTTGCTGCTCTTGCAGAGAATTCAAACAAGTTCAAATCCTAGAACCCATGCCAGGCAACTCACAACAACCTCTACCTCCAGTTTCCTCTACCTCCTCTTCCTGTTTCCACAGGTACCTACATTTTATGTATGGCATTCACTTACACAAACAAATACATATGCATAAATAAAATAATACACAATAAAATATTTAAAATGTTTTCCAATGATATGGGAGAATAATGATCAATGGCAGAAAGTTAAAAATTGAATTTAAAATTGCATGAATCACTTCAACTAAATTGGATCAAGTGTGTAGATTTTAAGCATACTGAAAAAGAAGTCTATGAAAATGATAATGGATATGATATAGTTAGTTGTCTTCACTTTCTTCATACATTACATGTGTATTGAAATAAATGCACATTATTTTCATAATTATACAGTATTTAAAATCTTTAAATTGAACTACATAAGTTTACAAATTAAAAAGTAGGATGAACATCCACCAGTGAGATAGCTCAGTAATAAGGGTGTTTGCCACCAAATCTGATGACCAGAGTTCAATTCTTAGAATACACAAGGTAGAAGAAGAGATCAGACTCCTGTGAGTCATCCTCTGACCTCCAAATGTACATTGTGACATGTGAGTCCTGCCCACCTCCCATGAAAAATAAATGTAAAAATGTAAGATGAAAGACCAGAAAAATCTCTCATGAATATCTGCATTCATCTATTCTAATCATCTTCCACTATCTCCTAAGGAGAGGTTCCAGGACATATATAGATACCAAAATCCAAAATTGCTCAGTTCATCTTAAATAAAATGGCAAAGTATTTGTGCAACCTAAACACATCCTTCTGGTAAACTATATCTAAATATTTAAATATATCTATATTGCATATAAATAATTAATATATTTAAACAGTATATAAATAGTTGGAATATTATATTGCTTGGGAAATAATGGCATACAAGAAAGACAGTATATGAACAGTACACATACATCATCAAATAACCACCTATATCAAACTCAACTGGACATGGCTGAATTGGTGGATACATAACTCATATGTATAGAGGGATAACTAATTTGTAACTAGAATGTGGCAAGGTTGGGAAATTCCTGAGAAGTTTGTTCTACTTCATATTGTTAAGTCCTTTGGTCTACATATCTCCAAGTCAGGCGTACAAGATGAGGACATGGGAACATGCACTCAAAGTTCATAATGATCAATAAAGGAAGCAAATATGTTCCTCTGCAGAAACATTTCCACCTGCTAGACAGAAATAGACACATACAAAGCTTGGTGGGTACATGATCTGCAGCCAGAAGGACATTAGATGTGATGGAAAAAACGAGTTAGATAAATGTTATTTTTGTTTTGAATAAGGAATTAACAGTGATCTACAAAGCTCTTAATGAAGATTAAATTGTAATTCAGTAAAAGGAAACAAGAAAGAGCAAAAGGCAGAAGAGAAAGAAGAAGAAGAAAGAAAAACAGAAAGCAGAGGAGAAGGCATCAGCTAATTTCCATAGTTTTTCCTGCCTGCAGGATGCTACTGTTAATAATTTAGGCATGTAATCGCATTCAGTGCTCAACCTCTGAGACACAGGTATCTTCCTCCTATGAAAAAAAGGTGCATCCCCAATTGTTTCATCCCAACAGAAAGTGCATGTTCACTCAGTACTTCCTCCATGTGAGGCACCACACCTGGTCTTTCAAAAGCATGATGCACAACCTTTCAGTCAGATCTAGATAATGCCATTTCACAAACTAAACTTCAAAAACAGTAAATATGAGAGTTTTGTTTCCTCTGGTTCATTCACATGGATGAACAATCATTTCTCCCTCACAGCAGTCCTTCAAAACACTTTTGATTTTGCTTATTGAGGAACTTCCTCTTTTTTCTTTACTCTGATGGTCAGATCCAATGGCAGTCCTGGCATAGATAGTGGTTCATCTGTCATGTATTATTCCCTGTATAACAGAAGAGTTATACAGGGAATGCATAAATCCCTGCATAATCCATGGATCCACTATAACCCACAATCAATAAATGCAGAAACAGAGGCACAGAGGGGCAGTTTCCTTGCCAACTAATAGGTAGCAGAGATGAAATTAAAGGAAGATGGAGACTCCATCCTTACCTATGTGGCCAGAAATAATGTCTCTCTTCTTACAGGCATCACTATACATGGTAAGTACTAAACTGCCACTTGATTTCTAAATGGGCTTCTTAAGTTGGCCTTTTATTTTAAATTACAAATTTGATTAGCATGGATTTGCTCTTTCAGGTTTAGCAAACTCCTGATGAAATTTACCTTGTAACTACTGATTTGATTCTTTTTTTAATTGAGAATAGATTTTTATACAATATATTTTAATTATGGTTGCCCTCCTCTAACTTCTCCCGGATCCTCCCCACATCACTACCAACCTATATCTACACCCTTTCTTGCTTTGTCTCACCAGGATACAAGGAGGCCTCTAAAAGTGTCCTCCCAGAACCTTTCCACACCCCACCCACTCAAATTTATACCCTTTCTTTCTCTCTTTCTCAATAGGAGACAAACAGGCACCCAAAACTAATGAAAGAAAATAACATAAAAAACAAAGAAAGCAGAATAGGGCAAAAGAAACAACAACAACAACAACAAAAAGAGCCAAGAAAAAAAACTGAAGAAACACCTACTGAGACACACACACATACACACACACACACATAGACACACACACACATAGACACACATACACAACACACACATAGACACACATACATACACACACATACTCAACACACACATACATACACACACACACACACACACACACACACACACACACACATTTCCAAACACAGACAACCCATAAAAACAAACTTGGGAACCATAATACAAATGAAAAACTCTTTAAGGTTAAAAAAAAAAAGTCCTCTCCCTGACTGAGACAAATATGAACTCACAGAGACTGTGGCAGTGTACACAAGGCCTTCACAGGTCTAAGCTGATGGAGTTCCAGTGCCGAGAGGGGAAGTGGACACATGTCCCCATCCCTAACCAGAAGCTATCTCCATTTGATGACTATTTTTATTCTTGAACTAATAACCAGTGCTACAGTTTCTCACATTTAACACATTCAAAGAAAATATTCAATCTTTCTCAAGACTCTCTCAGGGGTGAGCTGGAAGGCTATATAATTCTATTAAGAAAAGGACGATGAAATGGGTATAGAGTTTGAGATGAACTTCTGGAGTTGTGAGCAGCTTGACCCAGATTCATCTTTTATTTACAAGTTTGATAAAAATCTTGGTTATATATTTGGAAATCAGTTTTTTTTTCACCTGAAGAAGAAGATCATTCTAACAGGTAAATTCTCATGCTCTAGGATGTGTTAAAACCTGTCATTGATATTGAAAAAGCCTGAGGTTTTTTTAAATTTACCTCTAATATTTGTGCATATTTAAAGCACTCAGATTTATAATTTCTATGAAACAGTGTATAATGACCAAATCAGCTCAACTGACACATCCATTTCCTCAGATATTCCTATTTCTGCAAATCTGAATAGTTTTCATAGTCCTAAACACATATTTAGAAGAATATTCATCCAAATTTGAGAATTATCTTTTATTATTTTTTTAAATAAATTTATTTATTTTAAATACTAGCTTTAGTTTCTCCCCCCTCACCTCTTGTCAGTCACTCCCCTAACCCCCCTCTGTCTCCACCCCCCAATCCACTCCTCTTCTGTTTACGTTTAGGAAGGGCACTTCTTCCATGGACATCAACGAAACATGGCATATCAAATCGTAGTAAGACTAGGCACCTCCACATGTATTAAGGCTGGGCAAGGCAATCTAGTATGTGGAGTAGGGTCCCAAATGCCAGTAAAAAAGTTGGAGACAGCCCCTGTTCCCATTGTTAGATGTCCTACAAGAGGACCAAGCTACACAAATGTAACCTACATGAAGAGTGCCTAGGTCGGTCCAGTGCAGGCTCCCTGGTTGTTGGTTCAGTCTCTGTGAATCCCTATGAGCCCAGGTTAGTTGATTCTGTGAGTTTTCTTGTGGTATCCATCAAGACTCTGATGGCAAAAACTTAACTTTTTCTTTTTAAATGATCATAACAAAATTTTCAAGGTAAATGGATGGAGCTAGGGAAAAAAAATCCCTAGTGAGATAACTTAGACACCAAAAGACAAATGTGGTGTATATTGGTTTACATGTAGATGCTAGCTGCTAAGTCTTCAATAAGCTGGCTACAATCCATATAACCACAGATTAAAGAACTGGGGGAGGGGTTGAAGGATCTCCCTAGGAATGAGAGACAGAATAAACAGTTATGGATGGATGAGTGTGAGGGGGACTGAAATGGGAGGATCAAATGGGTAATACATGGGAAGAGAAGAGTAAGAAGCAAGGGAAGTAAGGGCCATTTGAGGGGTCATACTGCATGTGCAGTAGTTTGAATAGAAATGCTCCCCCACCCCCCGCCAAGGCTCATATATTCCAACGCTTGGCCATTAGGGAGTGATGCTACTGAGAGGGACTAAGAGGCGTGGCCTTGAAGTAGGTGTGGCTTTTTTGGAGGAAATATATCACTAAGGATAGGCTTTGGGGTATCAAGAACTCAGTGTCTTTCTCTTCCTGCTGCCTGCGGTTCAGATGCAGAACTCCCAGTTACACCTCCAGCACCATGTCTGCATGTGCTATTTTCTACACCATGAGGACAACAGACTAAACCTCTGAAACTGTAAGCAAGCCCCAAGCCCCAATTAAATGCTTTTTTTGTTTGTATTTAAAAACTTTATTAATACATTTGTTATTTTTCTGTCTGTTCATTTTACTTTTAAGTTGGATTCAAAACCATATACCCTGAACACTGATAATAATGAGGGGCAAAGTTGTGTCCATCTACACCAACTCTCTTTTTTTCATGAATAACTGTACAGAAAAATTGGTCTAATCTACTTTTAAGGTTTATGATGGCTTCTGTGATAAATTCTCAAAAAGCAACGTTTTCTTAATTATTGATTACAATTCAAAATAGCACCCTCTTCCTGATGCCTGAAATTTATAAATTGAGGAATTACTTGGGTTGACACAAACTTACAGAGTGTATTATCTTGCACATAGAATCAGGATGTGGAAAGGGTGGTGGAAATCTAATTCAGACAAAATCTAGTTACTTAGAACATTTATTTTTACATTTTTGTTTGTTCCTAAGACTTTCATACATATATACTATGAAATATGATCATATCCATCACCCATTTCCTTCCTTCAACTTCTTGCACATCTTCCTAACATTCCCACCTTAACTATTGTTTTAAAATTAGTTTTGTAACCACTAAGTCCAATTAGTGCTTCCCGTGTGTGCATAAGTATGCAACCACATAACTGGAACATGGGAAACCTACCAATAGGAACAGCTTTGAAAAAGACTGATTCTCCTTCCCTCTCCCAGCAGCTATTTTTTTCTTATAGTCAGGTAAGGAGTTACAAGGAGAAAACTTTCTCATCTTTACTTTTTCATGCCCATTAACAAAATAACCCCATGATCAATAAGACTCAGGACATCTTGCCCTCTGGTTCCTAGAGTCACAGTTTAAAGGAATGGAGGAAATCTGAAAGATATTTTTTTTTTCTTCTAAATTTTTTTTTTTTTTTTTTGGTTTTTCGAGACAGGGTTTCTCTGTGTAGCTTTGTGCCTCTCCTGGAACTCACTTGGTAGCCCAGGCTGGCCTCGAACTCACAGAGATCCGCCTGGCTCTGCCTCCCGAGTGCTGGGATTAAAGGCGTGCGCCACCACTGCCCGGCCTGAAAGATATTTTTAAAGCATCTATGGCATTGCTTAAATATAAAAATGACAAAGAAACAGTAAAAGGGAACATGGTGGAAGAGTATCCCTTCAACAAGAACTGACTGTCAATTGATGACTGCACCCAAGTCACATTTTCAGTGTCTATCCTGGTTGATTCCTGAAGAGCCATTAGGCATTTACTTCCATGAAGTGAGAGCGCATTAATCTAGAGAAGAGAACTCAGCATCAACATCTGCACTTCAAATAAATTTCTGAAAAAAAAAAACAGCATCAAAGCACACATACTGTCACCAGGTACATCTGGGAATTACATTCTTAAGGGATATGTAATAATGATTTAATGAAGACTCTAGAATTTAATTTCTAGTGTAGTTTTATTACAGTGAGATCTCTGGTTCAGTATAGAATAATTTCAAACAAGGAAATTCATCAACAATATTTGGTAAATTTCAATATAAATTACATTTTTAGATTATTTTGATCATAGTTAAATGAATTGCTAATGATTTCAAACGTACATACCAAGTTTTATGGTGCTATCTTTCTTGAATTGTCAGTTTATTTAACAGTATAAATTAACTTTAATTGTAATCATGATTAAGTGGGAGTAGTGACTCAACAGCCTAGATGTATTTGTTTTGACAAAGTTACAAGGAAGTGGTGGGCAGACTTTGGACACATTACCAATGTCTTTCCCTGTTTTGCATATTTCACTTGTGTTTCTATTCATTCCTCCCTACTTAAGGGTACATTGCATCACCACCTAAACAAATTCTGTGTATTTTTTCTGCATTATAAGGTGTTTGTTTTATCATCTAATTTACAGTATCTACTGACATGGCAAAGCATAGAGCTGTGTAGAAGAATTAAAAACATATGCACCTAGGTTCAGGAAGCCTTGTCTTGTACTGCTATTCTCCAGCTTGCTATACTATTATTCACTTGCAATTTGTCCAGGAATTGAAGTAGCTAAAAATATCCTGCCCTTTGGTGTAGTGGGTAGCTGTTCCAGCTTTGACCTGGAAGTACTACCCCCATTGAGGCTTCCAGTAACTGTCAGACCTACAAGGCATGACAGAAAGAGGAGCCCTTAAGACCCAAGATCCAGATGTGCTGGCTCTCTTGGTTCCTGGATCCTGGACGCTGGATGTAGACCGAGCAGAGTTCTCCAGAGAACACCGCTAGACTGTGCTACACCTTTCCCTGACCCTGTAACCTATCCCTTCACTTGTAAGTTACCCCACAAAATAAACCTCCCTTTTAATTACGTGGAGTTGCCTTAATACTTCAACCAGTACTATGGGAATATACTGTGTGATGCATGCAATATTGGTACCAGAGTTGTGCTGTGTTGAATGGCAGGGTAAAGGTACCACAACATTTCAATTTAATTTTAAAGTTCAAGAAATGTTGAGTGTTGGAGCAAATAAGGTTAGGTGAGGACATTAGTAGAAGGTCTTACATCATACACTATATATAAAACAATTTTACGAATTTTAAGAACTTGAAGGAGATGGATAATATAACTATATTTATTTGTTCAACGTATTAAATTAGTAACCCAAAACTCATAACTTACAATTAAAATAACCAGATGTTTACAATTGGAAACTAACAAATAGAGGCTTTCAGTTCTCCCTCTAACTTGATAAGAGCAGTTCATGAATGGTCAATTGTGCCTAGTGTATCTGTAACCATTCTATATTCAGAGAAGAAAGATAAGAATGGAAAATGGAAAAAAAAGTTGTCCAGCACTGAGAATTAGAGGCTTCAATTAAATTTATTTTGGATCATTCCCTCTACACATAAATATTACACTAAACAGAATAAAACTAAATTAGTATAAGACATATATTTATATTACCATTTAATATGATATGTACAAATGTATTTTAAGTTTATTTAATGTATAATTAAAAATGATAATTAATATTTTGATGGTCCATCAGAAACTAAAAAGAACAGGATAGAAAGCACCATAAAAATTGTCAAAATTTTAAAATTCTAGATTGAATAAAGTAGTAACCAATACTACCAGGAAAGCCTTTCACAAAATTTACAAGCACTAGATATTGCCTAGCTTCCCTCATCTTACCATTTGTGTTCTCCCAATGGTTTTATGTATTTGAAGTCTAAAATGTGTGTGTGCGCGTGCGCAGGAACAAACAAGTGCACATTCATGGATGATTCCCCCAAATGGTCACTAAATCGTCTCCATCAGAGTCTTAATCCCCAGTATTGATTATTCAGAGCCACGTTTATTTAGAACAGAAAACTACCCAGCTTTACAAAGTTAAAAATTCTGAAGACTGTTATCCACAGTTTCTCACTAGCCCATGGCCGCTTTTTAAGTTTCTTGGAAAGTAACAATGCTGTAGGAAAGTAGAACGATATCTTCCTCCCTCCCGTGTAATTAGAATAATATTAAAATGATGGCTAAATTTAATAATTATAGCAAAGTTCTACTGCACAGTGATCTGGTCAAACTAAAGAATAAAAGATATCAGAAAGACTTTGAAAGGGTGTAGTTTTTTACCTCTTACAGTTATGGACTCTAAAACAAACAAGGGAACAAAGGTAAGAGGCTTTCAGTACTTAATGGCAATTTAAGTAGCTGTAAATCCAGCTAAACTAATATGTTTTAATTCTTCCACTAATATTCAGTCCCCCACGAAAGTCAATGCAATTCAATTCTAAAATACAGAAACATATAGGCAAGGATGGGATTTATTTACTTATTAGATTCGGAAATTCTGAATTTCAAGAGGATGGAATTTATTTGTAGATATAAATGCTAAATGCTGTGCCAGTAACTCTGAGCTGAAATGCTTGGACAAGAAGTGCTTGAAATTTGAGAGATTCTTAGATTTTTAGAACATTTATACAGACTGGCAGATTCTTACACTTTTAGAAACTTTGCATAGACTTAACCTGTTGAGTACTTTACTCTGAAAATCAGAAATCTCAAGTCTGATGAAATCTAAAACTATCTGCTTGCCATGCCTGCTTCTGGACTTTCAGATGATCAATGTCCTACCTCCTTTAAACAACAGATTAAATACATTTTTATAAGGTTTTAAGTAGCAAGATATTGAAAAGCAATGTACACTCAAGAAACTTTAAAATACTTTTCTCTGGTAGTAGCTTCCCTCATTTGTCTGTTCTCGACTGAACCACAAATATATTAACTATGGGACTAAATTTTCTCATGTTCCAACACAGTATGTAAAAAGAAATAGATGAAACAGCAGCAATCATACTAAAAGGCATCTCAGTAAAGTTTTACTTTTAACATATAAACAAAACATACGCAGTATATGCAAAATCAAAGAGGTATATCCCCTCCAAAGAAATATTTATTATGAAGTTAAATATAATGATAAATATAATTTAAATGTATTTATATTATATCCCTGCCTGAAATATTAATTTTTCACTATATAGATATCTTTGTAATATAAGTTCTGCTTAAAAAATATTTTTTTAAAGCTATGAGAAACTCTAGGAAAAGAATAAAAGCTTTGGAGAAACACCCGTCTGACCAAGGGTTATACAAGGGTTATATACTTCCTACAAATGACATCTTTACTTTATTGTTCTAATAATGCTATAAAGTATTGACCTTAAACACCTACCACTTTAGAAGAAAAAAATGTGAACTAACAGACAACATCAAGGAAAAGAGAAACACATGTTATGCTACTACAGCCAATTGAAAGGATTTAATTCATTTTAATCTGATAAAATTGATTTTTAAAATAGAGTATATTTAAAGCTAAATACATGCCTTATCTAAAGCTAATTATACTTTCTTAAAATTTATTGTCTCACAAGTTGCATAATTATAATGTTATAAATTTTGAAACTCTAATATAGAAAGCAAACGTATTCAATAAAGTTTAAAAAAAGTCACCCAGCTTTACTCTAGTCAGTAATCAAGCAGAAGAAAGCAAATAGCAAAGACTTCCTCATGTCTATTTATAAGTAGCTCACCTGGTTAGCAATCTGCCGAGCGAGAACATCCATCCTTGATCCTGACTCTGATATCATCTTAGCTGCATAGATTACATCAGTGGTATGCTTTAGTGGTCCTTTTCCCCTGAAAATAAATGATACATATTAGTTTTCATGGTTCCTATATAAATAGACATAATGAATATACACATGTCAATAGATACACATTTTATTTTATTTATTTTCATTTTCATTTTTAAGGTGCGTTTGTGTGTGTGTGTGTGTGTGTGTGTGTGTGTGTGTGTAGGGGTCTGTAGAGACCAAAAGAGGGCACTGATTGGTTACCCTAGATCTGGAGTTACATAGGAGTTACATGAGGGTTAGGCACCCCCATGAGATCTGAGAACTAAACTTTGGTCCTCTACAAGAGTGCAAGCATACCTTAAAACCTGGGTCACTTCTTCAGCCCTGATGTACATTTATACTCACATATATAAAAGATTTATAACCCCAAGCAGTAGCAATTATACTTATATGGTTTGTTGTTGGATGAGCACAAAGTGTTATTTAATTATAGTCTTAAAAATTAAAATTAAAGTCTATGGTATTGCCCAGCAGTGGTGGCACATGCCTTTAATCCCAGCACTCGGGAGGCAGAGCCAGGCAGATCTCTGTGAGTTCAAGGCCAGCCTAGTCTACAGAGCAAGATCCAGGACAGGAACCAAAACTACACAGAGAAACCCTGTCTCAAAAAACAAAACAAAACAAAACAAATCTATGGTATCAAAATTCAGACAATAATATAAAGAAGACGAATAGCATTGGGCTTTATTCCAACTTTTTATTATAATAAGACTCAGTTTAGAGATATGTTGGTAGACCCAGGTATCTAATGCAAAGATCATTTATAACCAGGATATACATTCAACCTTGCATTGTGAGAAGCCTGGCTACTTATGATTTTTCTCTTTTAATCCATCTTGTACATTTTTTTCAGCTAGTTGCATAATGTTTTCTACCACATAATCTCTCCTCTATAATTAATTCAAATATAGATCTGAGCCTGAGAAACGTGTAATGTAGGACCTTTAGTATTGCAGTATAAATTAAAATTTCTTCTCTCTGTGAACCCCAAAGTGTTCTGGTGCAGCTTTAAAGAACAGAAACCCTGAGTCTAACCAAAGTGACTCTTTTTATTCCAACAGCTCTTCAAAGGAAAACGCTGTCAGTTTTGCTGCAGTGAATCCAGTGATATTTTTTCCCCAGACCAAAATGAGTTTGAGCCTGAGAACAGTTCATCAGGAATTCTGAAAAGGTGTTTCTCTCAAACGGTAATCCATCCCTTCTTGTTTTCAATAAAGGTATATTATAAAATCAATTGTTGCACAAAGGCCACGCTGTACAGCCATCTTCATCAGTAAGAGAAAATGCCAGCCGCCAAGTAGCATCCTGGCAGCCTCTGTAAAGCTTCCCATCTTTTCTTCTCAGCTGTCCACTCATAAGTTCTATCACTTCTTTCATATTATAAGCTGAGCACAAGAGAAAGAAGGAACTAGGGTAGGGAAGGAGTATGTGGTTCCAACCTCAGAGCATCCTAGGGAGTGAGTGGGTCTTGAGAACACCATTTGTGCATTCATGCCATATGTTTTTTTAATTTCCTCTTGTTTTTCTCTAAATCTACTTTTTTATACTTTTACGCTTTTTCCCCTCCTGGGGTAAGACAAAACTAAACAAAAATAAGTAGTATATCACAGTTTTTTAGTACAAATCTGTATTTACATATTTTGGACTGTTTCCAAAAAGAAAAAAAAAAAAAACAGCAAAAAGCAAAACAACAAAATACCCACTCCCTACAGTTTGTAACCAATCTGTGCCTCCCTGTCTTCTGGGATGGGGCTAGCATTCAACCACAGAGACTTTCTAAGGATTACCTGAGTTTATTTCTCCATCATGCACTAAACATCATCTTAAATAAAGTATGAATTATAAAATAAAATGTGTTATAACTTTAATAAAACTATGGCTCATGATAGATTTGTATAAAAATAAGATCACTGTCATGATCACACAGGGTAATTAGATAAGAGTGATGATTTCTGCAGGATTCCATTTCTTTCTTTAGTAAGTGTTGAGTTTGATCCAGGAGAGGTGGAGGAAAACAGATACTTGTCTGTGAATATTACTTTAAAAGGAATCAGGCACCTCCTAATCTCTATTGTTTTACTGGCCGCATGAGGTCTGTACACCTGGACTAGGATTTGAAAGAGAGATGTTTCTCTATTTCCTATTTTCTGAAAAAAATAAACAGAGGAAAGATTGCCTGAGCAGAGGTAGCTGTCCCATCCATCTATAACTCCTCATTCATTTCCCAACCTCCACCGAGCGCTAGGACACAGACTTTAGATTCTGGTCTTTGTCCTTGGAAGATAATGAGCCCTCAAGGTGTGATTCACAAAAGCGATAATTCTATGATGCTTTAGAAGAAGGGGGGCAGTAATGAGCAGTGTGAGGGTTAACAATAAGACAGGAAGGTCAAGAAGAGAAAGGTTTTGATTAGGCAAGTCAGGATGGAGATAAAGTGAGAGAGTGTATCTTTCTATGTCTTAGTTACACCTTAGCTTGAATGTAACAGTAGAAACAAAAGTGCAAAATATGGCAGAGATGTCGGAGAAATATATTTGCACACTCAGAAGATATGCTAGCTAGCTTTGTGTCAACATGAAACCAGCTAGGGTCCTCTGTGAAGAAGGAACTCCAGTTGAGAAAATATCTCTATCAAATTGGCCTGTAGGCAAGTCTATAGAGCCCATTCTTGGATAATGATTGGTAAGAGAGGGCCCAGCCCTCCGTAGGCGGTGCCATCCCTAGGCAGGTGGTTTCGGCTTGTATAAAAAAGCAAACTGAGCAGGCTGTGGGAGCAAGCCAGCAAGTAGCCTTCCTGCTTGGTCTATGCTGCAGTTCTTCCCTCCAGGCTCCTACTTTTCTTGTGTTCCTGCCTTGGCTGCCCTCAGGATGGACTGTGATTGGGAAGTGTAAGCCAAATACCTCTCCAGGTTTCTTTTGATTATGGTTTTTATCACAGAAGTAAAACACAAATTAATACAGAAGAATGGTTCTATACAGTGATTAAAAAACAGAGTGGCTTCACACTCTGATAAGTAATCCAGGACTCCTGCATCTGTAAGCTGAACACCACAATGTATGTCTCCTGTGTACATAATCCAATGGCCTTTTCACTCCCTCTCCCGCTTCATAGAGCCTCTCAAAACTATTATAAGCAAGATTTCTTCTAAAAATGAACCAGGAAAAACTAAAAAATATCAGTACATGTAACACAATGAAAAGCTGGCCTCAGAAATGGCTATCACCCCATGCCTTAACTGCTGACATAGGTTTCTTTGCAACTTTAGAGAAAAATCAACATTAATTGTTACAATATTTGAATTGCTCTTATCAAATTTGCTTTATGCATCAGGGAGGACTGGAAGTTATGTACATGGTTATGTTCAAGTAAGGAATTGCATTTCATTATCTCTATGCCTCTCCAGAGAAAGTTAAACTTAAATAAAGCTGTCTAAGCTCCCAAAAGACAATACATCAATTTTCAAGGTCTTAAACAATGGACAAAGGTTGTTTCTAAGCAGAGCAGCCAAGGCTCTTGCAGCTAAAACAATACACAAAGAGTTATATCTACAGATAGATCTTATCTGCAAAATAAGATATGCCCCTGTATGAAAGCCCTGGGCTAATAAAGGAGAAATTACTTCTAGCTCCAAATATAAACCTTGTTGTGAGACCATGATCTTAAAAGTCACAATAAGTTTTGGTATATTTTCAAGTAATGATAATACATGATGACAGACCATGATGACTCCCTCCCCCTCATTCTTAATTAGATGTATTGCCTGGCAAGGTTCCGTCTGAGTGCCAAAGATTGTATGTGCCAATACACATTTTACAAATGATTCCTTATCATGCCATGCTTCCAGACCAAGCTACAATGCAACCACAATGATGACAAATTTTCAACATTCTCAGCCTGAAACGTGCTACATAATGAAGGCTTTTTGAATTGGGGGATGCAGCTAGAGGTTGTCTGCAGCCTTCATCTTTGTAATGCAATCCTTGTGATTTCTTGTCAGCAAATTGTGCCTTAAATCACGGTTATATCCTACAAAGAAAGACACCCAGAGTAAGAGTGGGGAGAGAGTGAAATATCTGGAGATATTTTAAAGACACCAGAGGCCAGAATTTTTTTTTTAATACAAAGTGATCAAAATAATTATCTACAATGCAACATGGAAGGCTTTGAGGAAGAGGGTTTCCTTATGACTATGTGAAGTTATTCTTGCTTGTTGCCCTCTCACAATGTATACATTTAAAGAACATCTTGTTATATATAATTCATCTGTCAAAAATTTAAAAATAAGTGCTGTTGTACATGTATGAAGACCTCAGTATGAGTCAGCAGAACCACATAAAGCTAGGCCTGTATAAATCCAAGCACATCTGTGGAGAAATGAGAAGCTGACATTGGAGCATCACCACAAACCCAGGGCCAGCTGTAGCTAGAGTTTTCCTGCCTGGCCCACCTCAGGACAAATCTCTCTCACCTGCCAGACCCACAGCCGCTCAGACCCGACCAAGTAAACACAGAGACTTATATTAGTTACAAACTGTATGGCCGTGGCAGGCTTCTTGCTAACTGTTCTTACAGCTTAAATTAACCCATTTCTATAAATCTATACCTTGCCACGTGGCTTGTGGCTTACCGGTACTTTACATCTTCCTTGTCCCGACGGCGGCTGGCAGTGTCTCTCTCACCCAGCTTCCTGTTCTCTCAATTCTCCTCTCTGTTAGTCCCGCCTATACTTCCTGCCTGGCCGCTGGCCAATCAGTGATTTATTTATTGACCAATCAGCAACATATTTGACATACAGACCATCCCACAGCAGCCAGCTAGCATGTAGCCAATGTTAGCGAACAAGAGAGTCCCTGTCTCAGACAGGGGAGAAGGTGAAAGCTGACACCAGCATTACCACCATACATGTGCTGTGGCATATGATTACCTACAACTCAAACACAAGAATGCTCTCATAAAGACACACACACACACACATGCACATGCACACACCCTCATTCATAAATATATACATATATCCCAACATGTATAAAATTAAAAGTTTTAAATCATATGACAGAAGATATAATGAGAAAAACTTAATGAAATGTAGATAACATAGATTTTATTATATTTAGGTGAGTGAAAAATTTCTTTGAAAAGTCAATTTATTAGTTCAATAAACACCTCCTGTCCATTTCTAACATTATTATGTACTTAACTCATCATATTTTTTTTTTGTATAGAGGCCTCTTCTTTATTTCTCTTTGGTTTCAATAAACAACATAGAAACTATGAGCCATAGAGTTCCACTTATCAGGGTTCTGGCTTAATAAAAATAGTATTGAATCATTTCATTTTCTGCTGTCAGAGAAAAAGTATATCATTGAAATGATTTGGTATTTTGTGTTACCAAGTAAACACAAAATAAAAAGAACTTAAGTATATTGTTTACATTTTACAGCCTTTATGTCTTTGATATAGATTCACATGTATGAGACCTAGACCTTGCAATTCAATCCTCTTTTCATTTGATATTAATGATGTATATATATATATATATATATATATATATTAAGTGAAAACCATGATACTATATTTTCCCATAATATTGCACACATTTTTCCTTTTCTGCATTCTAGCCAAAGCTTCAGATAATATATATATATATATATATATATATATATATATATATATATATATATATATATATATATATATATATTTGTTTGTTTGTTTTTCGAGTCGAGTCAGAGTTTCTCTGTGTAGTTTTGTGCCTTTCCTGGAACTCACTTGGTAGCCCAGGCTAGCCTTGAACTCACAGAGATCTGCCTGGCTCTGCCTCCCGAGTGCTGGGATTAAAGGTGTTGGCCACCACCGCCTGGCTCAGATATATTATTTTATAATTATTATCATTTCTCTGTGATTTCAATATAAAAAATTTCTCCCACTGGCATACGTGTTTGAATATTTGCAGGTATTGTCTTTGGTGGGCTGACATTGGGCCTAGCTGTATGACTTTAGGCCACTAGGGATAAGTGATAAAATATCTAAGGCAGGTTCCAGTCTTCTAACTCTCTACTGCTTGGTTTTCCAGGATGTGAGACGTTCCTACAAGATCTCACCACCACCATTCAAACTTCTCCAGTTCCCATGCACCTATACATTGATAGGCTGTAACAATCCATGAAACCCTTAGCCAAATTAAACCCTTCCATTTCTGTCAGGAATTTAGTCACAACAGCAAGAAAAGTAATGGGTATATATCTAATTTGTTTCCTATGCTCATGGTAAGAAAATCTGACCAAAATTGGCTTCGGTGTGGAAAGGGTTTATCCAGCTTATACTTGCAGGTTCATTGTTGAAGAAAGCCAGGGCAAGAACATAAGCAAGAGTTTGTATTAGAAACCATGGAGGAAAGCTGTTTGCTGGCTCAACCACAGATTCATGCCAACTAGCTTTCTTAAAGAGCCTGGGACCACTTGCCTAAGGAATGGTGCCTCCCACAGTTAGCTGGATATCCCTACATTAATTAACAGCCATAAAACATCTCACAGACATTCCCACAGACCAACCTGATAAAGAAAATCCATCAATTACTTTCTCTTTAGGTCACTCTAGCCTGTGTCAAGTTGACAATTAATGCTAACTAGGACAAGCTCTAGTGGTCTTAGACTGTTATTCTGTAGAAGAATCTGAAGAAGAGGAAAGTTAAATCTGTTTTGACTGAATTATTTAGCTTAGAAGTATGAACAATGGGATTTAAATTTAGGTAATGTGGAGTGGTATCTTCTTTTAGAAACTGCGGTGTATTACATTTCCTAAAACATAACAAGTAATAGTAAAAAAAAAAAATTAGACAGCAGTAAGAGTTACTCTGGATGTAATTACTGGCAGAGTAGACCACAGTACATGCATGTGTGTGCAAGTACCAGAAGACGTAGGCTCTCCTGGAGCTGGAATTACAGGGAGTTGTGGACTGCTTGATGTGGGTGCTGAAAACTGAACTCTATTCCTCTACAAGAGCAGTATGTGTTCTTAATTGTTGAACCATCTTCCAGTCCTACCTTTTCTTTTTTTAACTTAAAAATTGTACTACTTTTCATATAATATCAACTGAGTTAGTTACATTGAATGACTTCCTTTTTTTCTGCTGACAGTGTTGCTCATTAGCCATAGTCATAACATCTTTTTATTAGTAAAGAAAAGAAGCATAAAATATAGGCAGATACTGTGTTTGTCCATGGACTGTTGTTGTTCGAGGTTATGCTAGTATTCATTCAGAGTTTATTTCCATATATTAGCAAAAATCCCTTCAAATCATAACTTCCTAGTACTTGTGATATAGTTCTACAAGGATTACCACAGCATACCTCCTTTCAATTCTGTATTTGGTACTAAACAAGTCATAAGAATTGTGGTTGTCATGAAGGCAACCCAAGACTAATAAATGAAGAGTGGTACCTGACTCTAGCAGAAGATGCAGACTTTTGCCTTCTTAAGACAAAATTTTAATGAGGCTGCTTTGCCTCCACATTTCTCTTGAAAACTTCCATTTGAAAGTTTAAAAGTCTATAAAATTCCTTGGAAAACCAGCTAGTTTATAAACAGATTTCAACCAGCTAGCAATCACCAAGAGTAATTAACAATCTATAAGAAATTTTGGGACTCCAGTCTAAAAAGATGTTTCTTATTATGTCTCAGATTTATTATTCAGTCTGACTATGAAAACAATATCAAAGTGGCCTCAACCTTCTCCCTCTCTCATGTCCTTGTCAATGAGTTCTTTGAGAACCCTGGGGTCTTTTAGGCCCTAGACCTCCATTCCTTAACGGGTCAAGATACTCCAGAGGATTCATTAAAAACAGATACCCAATATCTGAAAAGCAACAGGTTTGGGGATCTAAGAGGAGACTATAATGTCAGGATAAGAACCTTCCCATCCATGTTCCCAAATCCAGCCTCTTGAAGTTGCATGGAAGTTTGGAAAATATTTCCAATTCTTCCCATAGAAAAGGAAGTGGGTGGTGAGCTCTTGACATTGCCTCTGCATATATTCCCAAGAATACCAAAATCCTATAAATATTTTCCCAATTTACCATCATCAAAAGCAAAACAAAACAGAAAAAAATCTATTTGAAATTTTGGATATAATCAGTATACAGAAAAACAAACAAACAAACAAACAAACAAACAAATGAAAGAAAGAACCATGGTCCTTCAGCCAATATAGCTGAAATTGTAAGACATATGTTCCATTTGGGCACAAGGCCAATTCTATTTCTTATTTTATAATTGCAATAACAGAGAGAGTCAATTATTAAGAATTGAAACTATAAAGGTTCTGCTTTGTACATGATATTTACATGTTTCTTACTCAACACTGCATTTGTTTATGGAGGAGATTGGGCTTACTTCAGAAGAACTCCTGAAATCTGAGTGAATAGTTAATCTAATGTTATTGCTTCCCTCTTGTTATTGGTGTATTGCTCATGTGTTAGAAAAAGACAGAGAGACAGAGAAAGGATAAAAAGACAGAGACAGAGAGGGGAGAGAGAAACAGAGAGGGCAGAGAGAGACAGAGACAGAGAGAGTGTAGATAGGCTGTAGAGACTCCATTACTAAAATCCAAACAAGTTTTTATAGAATAAGGACAGAAATAAGTCCCCCTTTCCCTTCAGTGCCTTCAATTCCCCAATTTTCCTTCATTTGCTAGTATTATATTAAATCCCAGAAAAAAAATATGGGAAAAACAACACAAATAAATGAAAACAGCTAACCTCACATGGTAAGGGCAAAAGTAGAATTAAAAGGGAGGGGTTCTTTAACAAAGGTTATTTATTTTTGAATTGTGAATGAAACAGAGTTATTTCTGACAGAAAGTAACTGGGTATTTTTTCTTATGCAAAATAAAATTATATTTCCCTGTGGAAAAAATTTTGTTAAATTTGTACTGAAAATACTTTCAATAACAAAGTTTGCTCTGTGGTTATCATGTTCTAGATACGTCATACTGTTTCAAAATTTATTCAGTTTTTCTACACAGTACTGCTAGGTGGAGCTGTGATGGTTTTGAATGCCACCTATTTACTTATTTATATTATTTATATTATTTAAACTGAGTGACAAGATGGACAAGTCATTAGCACTTTGGAGCACATCACAGGATAACATCCTAGGTGTTCTCAATATATATGCCCTTCGGCACCAGAACCTCACATGATGTGAGGTTTAGATATTGTGAAGAAAAACCCAAGAATTAGAGGTTAACATCCACTGTCTGAGGGGATACCTCTTAAAGCTATATTCTTCATTCACATGCACCAATGCTAAGCTTTACAGAATAAGTAACCTTGTTGGATAAATTTTTTTACAACATCAGTTTGGAATTTTCTTTTTCTTCATTATTTCCTCCCTGTTTGGGTTTGGTCTAAAAGTAAAGGGAATAGTTACAAAAATATCTAAAGGAAAAGTCACAATTATTACCCAGTTGACTTTTGGTTCATAGATGGACTGGGCCTTAGTTTTCAGGACCTGATAATAACTGGAACAGTTTAGTATACAATTGAAGACCACGGCATTGACTGTGGCTCTTAACACTGACGAAAATAACAGTCATTTGGTCTGTTCTGGTGTGTAATAGGCACTTTCTGTTTGGTCACAGCATCCTCTATGTCACACAGTGTTTTTACTTTTGTGATCGGCTCTTCTTTGTGGTTCACACGATGTTTGCTCTATGTTTCTAATGCCACTGAAACAACCACCAACTTCAAAGCAACTCAAGGGCCTTTGAACAACTCAGATTTATTATTGTACATTTCCAGAGGTCAGCAATCCAAAATACATTTCGTTACACCAAAGTTTAACTTTCAGCAGGACTCAACTCTTCTAGAAGATCCAGCCTCTACCTTTTGCCAGAGTCTAGATGGTATCTGGTAGACCTCAGCTTGTGGTTCATCCATGTTCAGTGCATGTCCTTACAGCATCTGCCTTTTTTTGATACATTATGGCCTACTCTGTTCTCTTCCTATTCCCTTCTGTAAAGATCTCTGCAATAGGAAACCACTCAGATGATCATTTCATCAGAAAAATCCTTCACATATAGCCTCTTTACCCCTTCGGCAAAGTTCCTTTCTCCCAACAAGATGATAGTCACTGGTTCTCAGTATTAGGCAATAGGCTTCTTGAGTGCTCGTCATTAAGCCTGTCATCATCCTCAAGAGTTACCACCAAGGAATCAGAGTTACCTTCTGTGAGAAAGACACTTGTTTCCAAGTTGATATAAGATCAGCCATCCAGTGGGCTTCTAGGATTTGTTTCTTTAAGGGCTTCTCCTTTTCTAACTTGACCTGTTTATTTCCCAATGTTAGTGAAAGCTTCTCCCTGCTCTAAACCAGTGGCTAGCTACCTACTTATGGTCTTTTCCTTGGTGTTGACAACAATGCAGGTGACCAGGGGTCACTTTTTGGAGACATGGGCAAACCAGGACTATCCGGAGATACATTGTGTGTGTTTGGTACTCTTCTCCCCGGTTTACTACCTTAAATGTAACATGTCTGTATTGGTGAAATTATTAAGGACACTCCACGTAGTTAAAAGAGAGGTTTATTTTGTGGGATAACTTACAAGTGAAGGGATAGTTTATAGGGTCTGGAAAAGGTGTGGCACAGTCTGGCGGTGTTCTCTGGAGAACTCTGCTTGGTCTACCTCCAGTGTCCAGGGTCCAGGAACCAAGAGGGCTCGTGCATCCAGATCTCAGGTCTTCAGGGTCCTCCCTTGGCCCCGCCTCGTAGGTGTGACAGTTACCGAAGTCTGGAACTTTGATCTGGAACTTCCAGATCAAAGCTGAAGTGGCTACCCACTACATGTCTGTCTATTGACCTGGTGCTCTACTCATGATTCCTGGTGTCACCCAGAGTCCCTCAAAATATAGCACACAGTAATATGACAAGGGAGGAGTTCATTTAGGAGGAGATGGAGAAAAGCATCTTTCCATAACACATCCAGAAATGACACCCATTGCACACTGGAAAGGCTCACTCAGAAATAATATTGTAGTTAGAAATGCTTAAAAATGCACCTTGAAGCAGATGGTTACTGATGTTGTGAAATACAGGGTAGCATGGCTTCTCAACGAGAATGCTCCAGGCCAGTGAGTGGTGAGAATTAATAAGGACAATCTTCCATACGTTCCTTGCCAGAGACAAGATACCCTACCATGTCTCCCTTCCTCCCTTCGGAGAACTTTAAGTCGTTATTCATAGACACCTTTTCAGATAATGGGAAATCTGTGCTCAGCTCTATCATTTGAAAACAGGTCTTTTCTCCCCTCTACACATTACTCTCTGAGTGTGTACATCAATCAAAGCCAGTATACTGTAAATACAATCACCCAACCTGACTGGGGAGTCCCTCTTTTTCCTCATGACAGTGCACTCAGCATTAATCATGCACAAAATCTCTTACAGACTAAGGGCATTTTTTTCCCAGTTCCACCTAAAATATTGTGAGATACTGGCTACTCACTGTCTTTTACTATCAGACCATATTTTGTGGTCTCAAAAAATACTCAATTTTCTGTTCCGGAAAATAGTATCATCTAGCCATTGTTTCTTAGCCTCTGACCTTCTCAAAGCCTACTAACTACCTTCTAACTCTAATCACTATATGGTGTTATGCTTAGGTCTACACGAGGAAACAAAGAGGTGAGAGTCCACTGACTTAGTCAAAAAACTATTACAGTTAATAGAGGGTTCCAGGGCTGGTTCAAGAGTGAAGTGTTACCAGTCCTGCTCTTCAATGAAAGGATCAGAACCCACCAGCAGATCTTTTGTATAGCCTCTTTACCCCTTGTCTAGCAGCCACAGTTACAGCTTATTAAATTTTAGTACACTATATGTGTACTGTTAGCAAATGACTTACTGAGGCTGAGTATGACTTAAGGCACTTTGTCTTATGCAGCTACTTTTCATTGGACTCTGTCATTCCTGCTGAGTCAAAGATTTATATACTTTATTGAATTATTATACTACAAGATGACTCGAAGTCGATTTTAAAAGGTATAATTCATTGGTGTGTATGTGTGTGTATGTGTATGGTGTGTGTCTGTGTGTGTGTTTGTATGTGTGTATGTGTATGACGATTGTCCTCATCCAAGTGTCAATGTTTGCTGTCTTTCTCAATCATTCCTCGCCTGATGTTTTGAGATGAGTTCTCTTAATTTTAAAACTATCAATTGGTTAAGCTGGCTGTCTAGTAAGCCCTAAGTATCCATGAATCATCTGTCTCCATGACTCATACATGGACAACAGGTATGTGCCTAGGGATTGAACTCTGGAACACATATATGCATGACGAGAACTTTGCTAAGTCATCTTCAAGTTCTTGGAGGTTGTGATTTAAAAATTGAAATGATTACTGTAACTCAGAAATTTTATTATATATTTTATTATCATATGTTTACTTTAGTCTTTTGTCAGGATCAATGACTAGCTATTTATCTAATGCAACGTAAGACAACATACATTTTGAGGGGGTGGGTTCAGTGAACCTTATTGATGGTATTCAAAAGAGTAGGGCTCCCTAAGCCACTCCCTTTCTTATGGGGGCCTTTGATAGAAACAGTGAGAGGAGATGCTCAGTTTTGGGGCTCATTGTTGGGACAGGGATTCTTCAGCAGCTGAGGGCCTCTGTCTTTCTCTCACACTCTGCTGGGGTGTGTGGTCCAAGGCCCCTTAGTCCTCAGAGGTCGTGTTGGACATGAGATCATCAAGCTGTTGCTGTAGCCATATTTATTGTCATACCAGGAAAAGAGCTTTACAAAGCTCACTTTACTGAGAGTAATTCCAGCTCCAGCATCAAAGCAGAAGAGCAGGTGTCACTGTTAAAGTCACAGGAGACAACCTGATCATCAACATAGGCCAGGATGTCCCTGATGCCTGCTTCACCACCTTTTTGATGCTTTTATACTTGGCAGCTTTCTCCAGGTGGCATGTCAGCTCCATGATGGACATATTGAAGATAGGAACAGGGAAGGTTATGTCAGTGAGCTTCCCATTCAGCTCTGGTATGTCTTTACCCATGGCCTTGGCAGTACCAGTAGATGCAGACATGATGTTCTGGGTAGCCTAATGGCCATTATATCACTTTCTGCTCCTCTGGGTTCTAGAGACAGAATGCATCTTGTAAAAATGCCAGCCTCATCCCTGAGATACAATGATGGAAGCTGAAGTAAACAGATTTCGCTGTATTGGGCACATGTTTACCAGAGCTTCCTTCAACTATGGCAAAGTGGATGCTATTGCCATCAATGACCTCTTCATTGGCTTCAACTACATGGTCTACATGTTCCAGTATGACTCTATCCACAGCAAGTTCCATAGCATGGTCAAGGCTAAGAACAGGAAAATTGTCATCAATAGGAAGGCCATCTTCATCTTCCAGAAGTGAGATCCTGCCAATGTCAAATGAGGTGATGCTGGTACCTAGTATGTTGTAGAGACTACTGGTGTCTTCACCAACATGAAGAAGGCTGGAGCCAACTTGAAGGGTAGACTGAAAGGGTTCTTATCTCTGCTCCTTCTGCTGATGTTTGCATTTTTGTGATGAGTATGAACTAAAAGAAGTTAGTTCATTCAAGGCAACTCATTCAAGGTTGTCAGCAATGCTTCCAATACCACCAACTTCATAGCCTCCTCCTCCTCTTTATCATCCCCCTTCTCTCTCCCTCCCTTCCTCCTTTCTTCCATCCCTTTCACTTCTGCTCTTTACTTCCAGATGAGAGACACTGTTGTTATCCTGCTTGTGCCACAGATCAGGGTGTCAGACCATATAGGTACCTGGAGCAGCAACCTTCTTGTGCTTTTGAGGTTTGTTTGAATCAGTTTACTCTTTCTGAAAATTGGTCTCAGAGTTCTGCCAACATTCTTTTGAAAATTCAATGGGCTGCGAGTGCTCAAAAGTCAATTGAAGTGATTGCCCTTGTCTGTTGCCTGGAACTGTTCTTCCAAGTCCAGGAGTTCTGCTTTGAAGAAGTGTACTGTGTCATAAAGCATCAATCTCAGTGGAGTGGGGTCATTTAGCAGACACAAACAGGAAATGTTAGGAATGAGACTCAGAGTGAAACAGGAATTCCTTTGACTTGATTGGAGGGAAAGTCATAGAGCTTGTGTCAGTGACTGGCACTAAATAAGTGCCCCATTCCAATAGAAAAATATGGGACCTTTGCAGTAAGGTGCTCAACTCCATCATTTTCTTCTACTAGCCGCCTGCATCCCAAAGCATTCTTTTCTCCCATGGAAGTTTTGTTCTGGAAGTACAAAACATTCTTGAGAGCCAAGCTGCTCTCCTGGGGGCCATTACTTAGTCTATTTTTTCAAGGAAAGGGTGAATGTTTGATTTTACAAACCACGTGTGTATTCTGTTGTGCTGGTGAGGTCAGTATATCATGAAATATATACATAAGTTACAAAGGGATCAAATAAGCTGGGCATAATTGCTCATGCCTTTAATGCCAGTACTCTGGAGTCAGAGGTAGGCAGATCTTTAAGATTTTAAGGCCACCCTGGTCTACATATCAAATTCTAGGATAGCCAAGGCTACATAGTGGACCCTGTCTCAAGGAAACCAAAACCAAACCAAACCATTTACCTATCATCCCAACAAAAACAATAACAAAAAAGGATCAAGTAAAGATGGACAATATTTTAAATATCTCACTAATGATGACATCCCCAAACACCCTCAATATTCCCCTGCAGGAAATATAAAGTTGGTATTAAGGATCTCCTTGGCAGCAGATTTTAATGACCTTCTCATCATTTTATTAGAGTATTGATTACCAATTTTGTGACTGGCTGCCATCTACTCTTAGAAATACAGAAGCTATCAATATTGATATCAATTACTTAGACTTTCAATTACCCTCAACCCATAGTTTCTTTCCTAAAAATAAAATAAAATAAAAACTGGTCCCGTTTAAGAAGGGATAGCTCACTAGTTACTTTTGCATGGCTGTGAGCAAAATAACTGGTAGAAAGTATGTAAGGAGGAAACAATGATTGGCTTGGGGTTTCTGGGTTCAGTCCATGGTTGCCTGGCCCCACAAAGTAAAGCAGAACATTGTGCCGTGTATGGCAGAGGAGATTCTTCATCTGTTGATGAAGAGGATGGGGAAAGGGAGCAGACAACACTTAGCTACATCTTTCCCTCTGTCCTTTTGTTCAGTTCATGGGATGTTGCCATGGTCACCAATTAATCCTCTCTGGAAATGCCCTCACAGTCATACCCAGAGTTTTGACTCCATCTCTGACATGATTCAAAACCCAGCCAGTTGACATTGGATGATAACTATAACCACTGGCTTAATCAAAATGAGATGGTATCATTTATAAATCCATTCAGCTATGAAAGCTATAAAATACATATCAATGTCAGTTATGAGTCAAATCCTGATAAGAGCATAAAAATGTTTTAGAAAATGAAGACAAATAAGCTTTTGAATATTTTCATTTTCCAGAATAACTCAGTATGTCTCTATTTTGGAAACTAATACTTAAAAATCATAGCTGAGTGCTTTTTTTTGTTTTGTTTTGTTTCTTTTTTTTTTTTAGGTCTTTCCTATTATCCAAAGCAGAGAAAATATGTCATTCTTCTGAACAGTCCTGCTGTTTCTCTGTACATTGGTCTATAGTTATCACTTTACTTGAGAGTAACAGAAAACATGTCTTTACTTGAATAAGTCCCAAGCATGTTGGGCGGATGTCTCCTATGTTTCCTGGATTATTTTGAGGCAAAGAAAACAGAAAATGAGGTTAACAATGGACTTCTATATCAAAGTTCTTCCAAAAATACTCATTTCAGGAGATAAATTAATTTATTCCTATACCCAAGCTGGAAATAAACTTCATAGTCAGAACTTTTATTGAAAAAACGATAATTAGAATGCATACACAAGGGGTAGAAGAATAAGAAAAACATTATTTCTTTTGAAGGTTTGTGCAAAAGGTCAAATTTTCAAAGCATAATCATCTTTGAATAACTAAAATTATACAACAGATGAATATCCTAAAAATGCTTTTATTCTAATTTTTTAATATGCATGAACTCTCAACATTATAATTATCTATCATATATCGTTCTTCCCTCATTCTGAATTAGTTCCAAATAGAGACTAGGAGTGATCATAAGGACATGTTTTTATTGCTCCTCATTTTAGATGCTGGCAGGAAGCATTATGTAAGTCACAAAACAACCAAAAGCAGTTATTCCTGTGAGCGCAGATGCTAGGAATCATTTTAGGGGCTTTGGAGAATGGAAAGGAACCGAGGTACGAAGGAGAAATCTAAACTGAAACCCAGAAAACCCTGTCACAGTTATCAGCAAAAATAAAAGAATTGATAATGAGAATTCACAGGAAAGAAATGAATCACTAATTATTTAAATGTAGCCTTCTTTCAAGAAATATGGCAGACACTTGAAGGGCAGGAAATAGCATATTCTTCTGTATCTCCTGAGTGCTGATTTCCACATCCTTTAGTCCAGCCTGTTCCCCACACATTATGTCTCCAAAGAACCATCAAATGCAAGTTATTGATTTACTTGTCTTTTCAAATGTCAAGTTCACCTTGTTGTGCAATACAAATGGTAACTTAGTGGAGTGTGGGTGTTCTGGGTACAGAAACCTGAACAAAAGTAGAAGAAGCAAAGGCAGGTGCATGTCAGACTGTTCTGAAATGTATGAGGCCGTACCCTTCTGTCTGAAGCTGTCTCCTACTAGACATGGATTCTCAGAGACTAAGATTCATATTGAGCATCCAAGAAAAGATAGTTTGCTAATGCCCAAGCATATCTTTTCATTGTAGTTCCTCTATTAACTATGAATAGGTGATTCTTAGTTTGGCTTGGAATTTGGGCTCATCTATTGATGACCTGCAATGGCAAGGCATACCTAATCTTAGGTTAGACAGATTACATTATATTGCCTCACTTCTGATATCATTTAGTCCCTGACTTTGGGATATATTAAACTTCAATTTATGGATCTCTGCTGACCTTTGACCACATGCATGCCATTCTCAAATCCCTCCTAGATACAACTATTTTCTTTCTTGCTGCTTCCTTCCTGGACATAGCCTCCCTCTGTAGTAAATCCCTCTGTATAAATATATATTTTTTCTTTAACATCTCTTTCTTCCCCACTTCCAAGGCTGTCATCAAATTCATTGTAATCTTACTGACATGTCTCACCACACTCAGCCTCTCTCCCATCTTGATTCACTCTCTTTATACTTTACCTATTATAATCTAGCCCCACACCCCACAGAACAAAACTAGATGTGCCTCTTTGTTTCCTTGTTGATTCAAGAGATTATTGACCTTAGATTTCAAAGAAGTTTTTATATTATGCATGATGACAAGTTTTCATTGTGCAGCATTTTATAATCTAAGGAACTATTTCCCCATGGACTAGTTGGTGGTTGATGTGCACAGCAAACATTGAAGACAGGGGCAGTAGTGACTGTGAACTCTCATTCCAACATGACGAAAACCCACAGCTGGATTTAATTCAGAAAGAAGCAGATTAGGGGGTCAATCAAACCTAGTATTTCTGATTTTGCCCTATGTTGATCCTATCACATACTACCAGTTTCTTTTTCTTCCTCAGAACCAAAAATCAACACACTGCTCCTCTTCATTTGTTTAATTCTGAAAGATTTTTATCTCACTAAGACTCCTTCAGAAAATCTATTATCCATTCATAGAGACTGGATTAGTTCATAATTTAACATATTATTAGTGATTATTTGTATATATGTGGGCTTCTTTGCTTGGTGATTTATTAGGTATAAATAAGAATAAATGTTACCTACCCCCACAGCATGGACTGGTGACATGGAAACATGTCCCAGTGGGAAGACCATGTGGGTCATGACTGTCTTCTCTATTATATTTTAAGCATGAGCATAAAAATAGAAAAGTAGTTCTTCAATCCATCCATTCATTCATTATTCATTAATTATTTATTATGTTGTAGTAGACTTTCTTGGACGTCTAGTACCCAAATCATAACATGGAGACTTATTATTAGTTATGAATGCTCAGCCTTATCTAATGCTTATCCCACTAGCTCTTATAACTTATATTAACCTGTTTCTCTTCATTTGAATTTTGCTTCAGGGCTTTTTACCTTTCTTTCATCTTGTATGTCCTAATTTCACTGCTTCCTCAATGTCTGGCTCACTGGTGGCTGCCTGGCTTTTGGGCCCAGGCATTTCCCTCTCTTTCTCCCTCATTCTCTCTTCTCTCTCATTCCTGGAGCATAGATTCCTCCTCCTACTTATTCTATCTGCCCTCTAGCCCTGCCTATCTCTAGACTGCCTAGCTATAGAACATCTAGCTTTTTATTAGACCAATCAGGTACCTTAGGCAGACAAAGCAATACATCCTTACCTCATTAAACAAATGCAGCACAAACAAATGTAACACACCTTTACGTAGTTAAAGTAATATTCTGTAACATAAACAAATGTAACACACCTTTACGTAGTTAAAGTAATATTCTGTAACATAAACAAATGTAACACATCTTTACAAAGTTAAAGAAATATTCCACAACATTGTGTACTTTTTACTATGGACTAAGACCATCCTTAATAACTTGACTCTGTTAAGCTCAAAATCTATTGAAGAAGACAATCAAGATAAATGAACGTGCCAAGATAAATGAACGTGCCAACAAATAAGCAGAAAAAAAATACAGTCTCAGAGAGCAAAAGTATAAGGGAAAATTAAAACTGCCAAACATAATAAATACCAGTTTGGACAGAAGACTGAAGTAATTACAGGAAATATAATCTCTATATCAAGTTTAAAATTAATTGAGAATAAATATAGTAGCAATATTTGAATGAAAACAACAAAGAAGAAATTACTTTCATATTTTTAAGTGCAGTTGTAAATCTGGTCATGGTGGCTCATACCTGTAATCACTGACTTAGGAAAGGGAGACAAGAGTATTCCTCTAAGATTAAGGCTAACTAACAAGACATAGTTTCAGATCACTGGTCTACAGACTGAGATCATGTCTCAAAAACAAAACAAAACAAAAAATTGAAAAAACAACTCAGTTGGAGTTTTATAAGACCGATCCATAGAAAGTATTAAAAAAAAAGAGCTAATTTATTTCTTAAATAACTAAACACAGTGATACTCAATGATAAAACTAAGTAAAATCAGACAAGTAAGTATATCAAACTGGAACTAGAGAAATGTTTCAGTAGTTAAGAGCATTGGCTGCCTTTCCAGAGAACTGGGTTAGATTCCCAACATCCTCATGTTAGCTCCCAACTCTCTGTAACTCCAATTCCAGGGCATCCATACCCTCTTTTGGCCTCTGTAGTTATCAGGCACACATTGGTGCACAAATATACATGGAGGCAAGATATCTATACCTATAAACATTTTTGAAAAACTGTAAAATGATCAAGTAAATATAAACCATATCTATAATAACAAATTGTTATGGAAACTAATAGCTGAGTAAAGACTTGATGGACAGCTAGTATGACTTTCCTCGATGCAGAAATGGCTTGATGCTATCTGTCTTTGATTGCACGTGTTCATATTGTGAGTAACCAAATGCTACTTTTGGTTGTTGTTGCCAACTGTGTCCACTGCTTCTTTAAACTGAGCACAAATCTGCTGAGTTCTAACCTTCATCCAACATCTACCCTTTGACCAAGAAAATGTCTGTGATAAGAATCAAAGGTTAGATTCAGACATCTGGTGTGTTTATGTACTAAGACATCATTGTATTTTCAGTCAGATACATTTTTAGAATACTGGGAAAGAAAGTGACATTTAACAAATTAGATACAATAACCAAGCAAGGAAAAGATGGACAAATAATCATTCGCATGACTATGGTAATTAATACTTTGCTCTAGTAGACACAAATAAGGGACAAAGAGAATATAAAAACAAACAAACCAATAAAATTCACAACACATGGGGCTAGCGAAACCACTCGATGGTTTAAAGGCTTTGCTGCTTTTGCACAGGATCCATGTTTAGTCCCCAGCATCTGCATGGCGGCAATTCCATTTCCAAGTGATCCAACATCCTCTCTGGCCTCCTCCAGCACCAGGCACTCACTGATGCACAGACATGCATGGAGGCAAAAACACTCAAACACATCCAGTAAAAATAAGTAAGAATTTAGAAACATTGAATGCTAGGCTTAATATTCAAAACACTTTAGAGACAGGAACATGACACAGTGTTTTCTCAAATCTCACCTATACTACAATGGGAGGTGACAGGGAATTGGAAGAAAAAAATTAGCCCTTCTGAGATAATTATAGTAGTCACTACTGAATCTAAGTATAAATTGCATCATGACTAAAATGAGGATCATGTGTTCATCATACCCATCTCACGGGGTAATTTCCAGAGTTACACAGGTGAGGGTATATGGAAGCACTGTGCAAACAGAAAATTCCTGTTGTTAAAGAATGATTTGTGCATATATTGTTGCCATTAATTGAGACAAATACATATATAATCTGATATATTAAAATAAAGAAGACATTCCCTTATATTGGTGCTCGCTTGCATAGCATACATATGTGCTTGAGATACTTTTTATATATTTGAAGTTGTAATAAGAAAAATAATTACATAATTAACTACCTATCAGTTTAAATCTTGTTAGGTATATTTTTAATCTAATACAAATCTTATATGTAGTTGTTTCTCTAAAATAATTAATGCTTATTTGCATGTACTATTTATATTATTTTAATGAATTTTTCTCCTAGAGAAAGAGAAATATTATTTTAATTACTTTAGTTTATTAGGGCAACCACTGTATTAAGAGGGCATTCAACAAACACAACTTTAATTTTTAAATTAAATTTATATAATTATTTCCATGTGTTTGTGTATGAATATATGTATGTATATGTGTGGAGGTCAGAAGACAGATTGGGTTTTTTTGTTTGTTTGTTTGTTTTGTTTTTTGAGACAAAGTTTCTTTGTGTAGCTTTGGAGTCTGTCCTGGAACTTGCTCTGTAGACGAGGCTCACCTCGAACTCACAGAGATTCACCTGCCTCTGCCTCCTGAGTTCTGGGATTAAAGGCATGCACCACCACGCCTGGCTCAGAAGGCAACTTGTGAGAGTTTCTTTTCTTCCACAACGCAAGTCTTAATGATTGAATCCAGGTCTTTGTGATGGCAGCAGACATCTATCTCTTGAGTCATCTCTCCAACCCACTTATCACTTTGATCAATACTACATACCTTTGCAAGTTACCCATATGAGTACCAATTGAAATTATGAATTCTAGTTGTGAGTAATCATGCATTCTAAAGTAGCAAATCCTAAATTATGTAACACACTTGAGTGTGTGCTTTGCATTCACATATACAGATAATAGATATTGATGATTTGCTGATGTAAAGGTAATGGGTAATTTCTAGTGTTTTTTGTTATAGGCCTTTGTTTCCATGAAAGCCTTTTAGTAACTTTAAATAAAATGACATTAAATTTGAGTAGGATAAATAAGCCACTGTATTTAGTAAGGCAAATGAGATAATAATCATTAGATTTTAATTTAGATCCCATATTGTAGATGACTGTGTCCAGAATTTTTAAATTTATATTTTGTGTTAGCTATGTCCTCACAGCATCTGTTATGGTATTGTGACAGGTGTTTATTAATATGGATGCCTAATCACATCTTTTGGTTGCTAATAGCTTGGCAGTTCAACAGCTAAATATTGTCAAAATTCTTGATTATACATTGAAAACTGTGGATAATTGATTCAAAGCTGTTTTCCTTGACTGAATTAAAAAATTAAACCCCATCCAGTATGTTTTACTTTAGAATGTCAATATTCTTTCAACATTTCTAAAGTAATTCAGTAATGAATACTTGTAAAGGAAACCAAAAGGCCTCCTCCACCAGGGAAAATGTTTCTTAAACCAAATTTCTTTAGAATCTTCATTTTACAAATAAAACTGAAACTTGTGTTTTTACCATGTATTTGGGGGGGGGGTTAATGGATAGAATAGGAAGATTCAAAATAAAACAGTTTTTCTTACACACACACACACACACACACACACACACTCAGGAAACCATTTGTCTCTATAAGGGCTCAAATATTTAAATTAATTCATCTCAAAATGATTTCATATATTCTGAGTATTGGAAGTCACAAGGAACCATTGAATAGTTCTTAGCTCTTTGACTGAGTGACTTCAATAGACAACATTTAAAACCTAGTTTATAAGCTATAATTTTCTTGTGATTCATTGACGGCTTTGAAGCAAGCTCAAGGAAATTTTTGTAGTCATCATATTTAATAGATGCATTCTAATAGATTTTCATTTTTAAAAAAATGAATATTTTTAGATCCCCAAAGTGTCTCATTTCTATCATTCTTTAATTACTTTTGCTTCTTAGCATCTTTAGTACTTGGATTTGTGTTGTGGTACAGTTTCTCTGACACCTTGACAACAATGAGTGCATTCTTTATACTATCCGATATGATTTTCATTAGATACAAGTTCTACTGAGTGTTGGAATGAATTTTGTATAATTAAGATACTGAGTTTTATTTCTATTTAACTTTAATCTATAATCAAATATGGATAATGAAATCTGAGTAAAGGCTACTGAAAGAACTCACAGTTCAATTCATTATGTTTGATTTTCTGATTAAGTAGAATTTAATTTTTTGTGTTCTGATCAATGCTAAATTACTTGCCTATACACTTTTGCTATTCTTTGAATTCATCAAGGTAAGGCTAAATGATAGCAACACTATTAGGCTAGGTAGCTTTCTTAGCATTGTTTGCAACGGTAGAAATCAGCTCACAGAAGCACTGGGTAGAGCTCATTTGACTGTTAGTGTATTCAGTCTCATTTTTCATAGGGCTTAGAACAAGAATGATGACTTACAACATTCAATCCAAACCCAAGCTCAATACAGAGTACATACTAGGCCCCCATGAAAAACATGTGCCAGCCCCTCATCAAGGGAAATGGTTATGTGTCAAATTCAAGCATAATTTCTTTCTAATAGAGATAGTTACACATCTAGATCCATACTTCACACAGAGTAAAACATTTATTTTGTCTATATACCAACATGTCATAATAAATGTAGCAATTGTGAATGAGACCCTAACAGCCCATGCTTATTCACCTATACATAAAATTAAATGTTTAAAAGTAAATACACTTGGAATAAACAATAGAAATTAGAGTCACAAACAACACTTTGTAGTTGTTGTTTCTGTTAATATTAAGCAAAAGCATGAGCTAATTTGAATCTGAGTCTTGGTAATCAGAGAATATCATAGCTAAACTAGAATTTTAAAAGTCTCTTTCTAAACTAGGTCTCTAAACTATGTTTCTAAACATAGACCTGAAATCTTAGCCTTTCAGGAACTTGAGATGAGAGGATTAAAAGTTTGAGGTGTGACAGAGCTGCAAAGTAAGTTCAGGGTCAGCCTGGGCAACTGATCAAAATGATCCCTCCAAACAAATTAAAGGTACATTCTAAACTCATTTGAAATACAATATCCAAAAAAGCTTAGAATTACAGAATTTACCAGTTAAGCCATGAATATTCATTGAGATATTTCTACTGATGGTATCGTTCTGGTTTATATACCAGGGAGAATTCGAGAAGCCTTGAATCTCAGGAGCTGAGGTGGCAACAATGCCCATGCTATCTATAGCATCTATGTTCAGCTCAGTCTAACAGGGAAAGGGGATCTCTCAGATTAGTTACCATTCTTTGGTTGTTGAAGTTTTCTTCCATCACTGATGTTAAGAATAGACAGAGAATCATATGTAGCTCTGTATGGAACTCTGAGGATCCATGTATAAGGAAATGAACAGTGGGAGAAAAGCTCAACAATTCCACAGGATGGAGTCTATAAGTACTAAATGCTTGGAGCTGATGTTTGAATTATTCTCAGGAATTTTGCACTGGTCTTGACTTTCAAGGGAAAAATTGTCCCATTGTATTGCAATACATTATAACTATCTAAATGCCATAAGGATTTTTATAAGAAACTGTACTGTTTATTAGGAAACAACCTTAAATTAAAATTTACTTCATTCTTTAAAAAAATTTCTGGATTCAATAGAATGCGCCCCAATTTTTTCATTCTTTAGAGATGCAATGTGTTACTAAATAGATACACTTCAATTCTAACCTGAAATATGTATTAGCATACATTTAGAGAAAAACTACAAAGCATCATATTCTTGGGACTTTTATTAAAGTCATCCTATGAATTCCTGGAGTTTTCTGAAGATAGTGATTATCACTCAAACCAGTGCTTAGTGAATGGCGCATTCATCTGAAGCTCTGCCTTTGAAGATTCTCCAACAGTAGCAACAATAATTCATCTTATAAATAATGAGAGTAAAAAAATTTCAACTAAGGGCTTTTGTTTTTCTCTTCTGTAGAAGAGCAGTACAAAAAGCTTTATAACCCACCAAAATTTATACGATGACCTGAACTGCAGAGATGTCTACACTATGCTCTTCTCTTTTAAACATATGTATGAGTGTAGACCTGTCAACTGTAGAGGTGTTTAAACACAGAACCAATGAGTTGTTACAATTACTTACACTGTGCTGCTAAAGATAGTCTGGCTTTTGCCTTCCTGAATCATCTTTCTTATTCCAACGCGGTGCCTTATGAGTTCTATGGAACCAGTCACATGGAGATAAAGTAGACACAAAAGACTTGTCTCCATATTTAATATTCCCAAAGTTATCTCTGACCACAGCATCCTATGGAGGGCTTCCAAGCAAAGCCCCAGACAACCATTATGAGTATTATTAGGAGCAAGTCTGTAACATTTGATTTCTGTTAGAAGAGATGTTTAAAGCTCCCTGCGGAATCTCTATTTTATTTATGTTAGCAACTGAAATATCATTGAGGCATTTGTATTTGAACTAGAGAAAAAGGAAAAATTAAATAACTGAAAGTATTGTTTGTAGTTATGGAAATTTGGGCAACATTTTAAAAAGTGCCAATGAATTACTGAATTAAAACTAGTGGTTCCTAGGGGCTACAGTGCCTCTTCACTCTTATCAGCAGAGAAACACATAAACAAGAGAAACTACTGAGCATCCTAGGCATCTGTCAGTCATGGTGCCAAACAGAACAGTTGTTAACTAATACAATGCTAAACTGGATTTCTAGTTAAGCATCTGAGAAAATGCACTGTGTTTAAATTGTCACCTCAGAATTTATCAATAACTGATACTAATGTTTGTTGATGTGCTGCTTGCAATTTACCGTCTGAAGTATAATTCATTTTCTTCTGAAGATATGCATGATCCGTTTGTTTACAGGGCCTCCTTTGTCTTTAGTGAACTGCTGTTACCATGGTGAAGTATGGGGAAGCACCAGTGCTTAGGTTAATTTTTTTTTTCTTTTTGGATAGTCTCTTGCATCTTTGTGTTAGAGTGCAAGAGAGGGTTACTGGTTCTATAGAAATCTTCTTAGCTACACTCCAGAAACTGGCATGATACAATCCAATATCTGTCATATATACAAATCACAAAAGTCAAACACACCCAAAGCCGGAAGACACAACTAGTTTCCAATGCCCTGGTAAAGAGACAGGGTTAATACATACCCGGGCACAGCATTATGTATATGTTTGACATATGTATATGTTTGACAAAGAGTAAATACAGAATAGCATTGCAGTATATAAATTGGTGAAATATACGTCAGCACAACTGTTTCAGTCATTGATTTTAATCCTTTGTTATTAAATAAATCAGTGAACCACTTAACTAATCTAATTATAAATGGTTCCAAAAGCTATCACAAACATACATAAAGATATATAGAGATAGATGATCAATAATATCCCAGTTTCATTTCTGTTGCTTTTATAAAATATCTGGGGGGGGGGGAAGCAACTCAAAGGAGAAAGTGAATATTTCACCTCCCAATTCTAGGACACAGTCCATTTTGGGGGAACCTGAGGCACTCGGGACTTGAAACAACTGCTCTAATCATATCCACATAAAAAGCAGATGAAAGTGAGTACATGCATGTTGATGTGCTTGTTTGCTTTCTCTTCTTTTAATATAGTACAGGATTTCCTGCCTAGGGAGTGATACCACCCACAGTGGGCTAAGTCTCCCCATATCAATTAACAACCAAGACAATCTGCCAAAGACATACGCACAGGTTAACCTGATCTAGACAACTCCAGTTAAATTTCTCTTTCCAGACGATTTTAGGTTGTGTGAAGTTGACAATTAAAATCCAACTTCCATAGATTTTTACAGAGTAAAATGATCCAGATGAACATTGGTAAGGCCTTGACAACTGTTTCCCCATCTAGTTCTTATTTTATTTGAAAATAAAATACTCTGCCACTGCATGGGTGCACAGATTGCTTTAGTAGCAGGATAATGACATGATGTGTTTTACCCAAGTCATCCCTCATGAACACTCACAACCATCTAGGGCAATTATATTGCAATACACTTTACTTATTACATAATCAACAAGTCTGCTTTGTGTGAAATGTCACATTAAATCTAAAACCTTGAAGTGTAATGGCCTTCAGAGAAGTATTAACCATTTGTCAAACCATTCATGCTAGGAATGGTATTGAGTTTTCAAAAACAGAAATTATATTCCTCATCTGTGAAAATGAGAAAGTGGATAAGATTATCTCACAGGCCATTCCAACTCTTAGATTTCATAATCTTGAGGTTTTTTTTTTTCTTTTTAGTATTGATTCCTCGGAATTAAACAGATGTCCCTGACTTAAAAGAAAAACACTAGAGGATTCGGTGATAAATAATCGATCATAATTGTGTTTATGATGGGGAATTCTTATTTTCTGTATTGGATACAAAGCAAACACGCATTCAATTTCAGCTATCTGAACCATTTTCTGAGACAGTCACACAGATGATCCACCATATGGCATTAATAAATGAATAACCAAGACAGACATGGAGCAATTTATATTTTAACCAAATGGCTAAACTAACTCATGAAAGTGTCATATATCACCTATTTAGCTGGGAGTTTTATTGCTGAGAAATTGTGTCATGATTAACAATTACCATAGGACCAGCCATTCCATTGTATAATCACTGCTCAAACAAATTAAAGATGAGTTATCTTTCATTCACACTCAGCTGCAGCTCCACACAATTTTACATGTATGGATGTGTAAACGTACATAATTTTATAAAAGCCACTCCGCCCTGTCTACCATTAGTAATTATAAAGATTATATGCAGTAGGAAATAAATACACTATAGTTGAATATCTAGCCTGTTCAGATAGTCATCTACCTATCTTCTATATACCTCAGTAGAGATAAATAAGGTAGTGATAGGGAATAATTCTCTGAAATCAAGCTAGACTAGGGGGCCCAGATCTCGTCATGCAATATCTTTGACAGATTTTTACATTGGTATTAGTATAATGCTTGCTTCACCCATTGACTTTTTTTTCTTTTTTGAGATTTTATTTCTATCTTATAAATACAGGGATTTTGCCTGTATGTATGTCTGTGTACCACGTATGTATAGTGTTTGAAGAGGCTAGAGGAGGGAATTGGATCTTTTAGGACTGGAGTTACAGATGGTCGACATGGTAGCTTAAAAGAAAATAGCCCCCAAAGGGAGTGGCACTATTATGAGGTGGCCTTTCTGGATGGAGGAAGTGTGTCACTGGAGGGGAGGGCTTTAAGGTCTCTTTTGCTCAAGCTTCCCTCAATGTAACTTTCAGTCCACTTCCTATTGCTTGCAAGGTATAGGACCTTCAGCTACTCCAGCACTATGTCTGTCTGCATACCTCCCTGCTCCCTGTGATGATGATCATGGACTGAACCTCTGAAACTGAACTCGAGCCACTCAATTAAAAGTTTTCTTTATAAGAGTTGCCATGGCCATGTGTCTCTTCACAAAGATAAAAACCCAAAGACAGCTAACAACTGCCATATGGGTGCTGGGACTCGAACTTAGGTCCCTTCGGAAGAGCATTGTTTTCACCACAATGCTCACATTAAAAAAACAAGAGTGTTACTGAAATACTCTAGCACTGCATTACATGATCTAACCTAAGCTAGATAATCCTTCAAAGGTATGCACAAAGATTTGTCCCTTAAATGATTCTAGATTTTCTCAAATTGGTAACGAACACTAAACATATAGAGCCAGGTTTATTTCACTCAAAGTACTGTGAATGGAAATAGATGTAGCTACATAGCCCAACTTGATCTCTCAATATTTAACAATGAAAAAAAAAACACAAAGAATTTTCTTTTCCAAAACATGTTTCTTCCTCCATCACAAAACACATTCAACAGTTAAAAAAAAAACTGACTGTATTTTCAACTGAGTTAATAAAGTGGAACAATATCCAAAGGAGTAAATTCTTCAATTATTACTTTAAGGCTTTTAAGATCAGAAGTAACTAAGAGACAGTAGAGGCTGAGTACAAGATGCAAGGCTTAAACAGGAAGAAACAAGGCAGCTGACCACATGGAGAAAGGAAAGGAGATGACATACATTGGTCTTTGTATCTCTGGAAAATCTATCTGAAAAGAAAAGAGTAGAAGAGTGTGGTTAAAACTAAAAGAGTTAAGGACCGATGTACTGGGTAGTTTTCTGTGTCAACTTGACACAAGCTAGAGTTGTTAGAGTAAGGAGCCTCAGCTGAGGAAATGCCTCTTTGAGATCCAGTTGTAATATATTTTCTCATTTAGTAAACAGTGGAGGAGGGTCCAGCCCATGTTAAGTGGTGCCATCTCTGGGTTGCTGGTACTGGGTTCTATAAGAAGGTGGGCTGAGCAAGTCATAAGAAGCAAGTCAGTAAGCAGCTCCCCTACATGGCCTCTGCACCAGCTCCTGCTTCCAGGATCCTTTCCCCTTTTAAGTTCCTGTC
Organism: Peromyscus eremicus; assembly: GCF_949786415.1. Lineage (NCBI taxonomy): Eukaryota > Metazoa > Chordata > Mammalia > Rodentia > Cricetidae > Peromyscus > Peromyscus eremicus. The sequence goes on from NC_081432.1 coordinate 21,057,201, forward strand.
CTGACTTCCTTCAGTGATGAACAGCAATGCTGACATGTAAGCCCAATAAGCCCTTTCCTCCCCAACTTGCTCTTAGGTCATGGTGTTTCATCACAGCAATAGAAACCCTAGTCTTTGAAAGGATGGAATGCTGGCCTGCTTAAGACACATAAATACTATCCAGCCTACACTAAACAGGCAAGGAAAGAAACTACCGAAATTATCTAAGTAGCATTATTTTATCTTCCACTGTGGCCAATAAACTCTTAGAGTCTTGGCTAGCCTCAGAGAGGACTTACCGATTGGTAGATTTTTCTTGTGCTCTGAAAAGCCTGGTAACTCAGACAGATTATACCAAAGCCTACTGTGTCAAGAATTTGAGAAACTGAATTTATCTATTCATGGTCCTTTTAAATGATAATGAAAAGTGGTCCTGAGGGAGAATGTGCAAGTATTGTCAAACTGATGGAAACTCTAGTAATTATCCATGCATTTTGATATTTTCCTTTTGTACTTTAAAATGTGTATTACTATGTTGATATGGCTTCATGGGCGAGGGAGCTAGCAAGTAAACCTGATAAATTGAATCACATTCACAGAATTCACATAATAGAAGAACAGAAATGACGCTCATAAGTTGTGCCCTGACTTTCACAAGTGTGCCCTAGCATGAACACTGCCCCCCAACACACAAATAAATAAAAAATAGAATGGATACATTTCAAGTGAAAATTGCTGTGTATTCATGCTAGAATTGCAGAAAGAATTTAAATTAAAACCAACAGGTATATTTGTAAATACAACTTCTTAAAATGAGCCTTGTATTTACATAGATTATTTACCAATTCATTTATATTTGCATTATTTACAAGTTGTTAATTGAACTCCAGTCCAATAGAGACTAAAAATGACACTCCATGAAAGTTCTATAATTTAGTTAAGACCAAAAATCATAGATATTCTTACAGAATTCAAGTTCTGAAGATTGCATTTTTGACCAGCCATCACAGTGATGCCTAAATTAAGAGAAAAGATAATAATAATTTACTTAAAAATATTTATCTATATTTAACAAGAACTTAAGTAAGTAACATACCTCCTTTTCTTAAAATTATCTGGAAACTCTATGCACAGAATCTTTGCTATCTTCTTTTAATGAGAGGATACCTTTACAAAAATCCAGGAGTAGAATTCGACCTTGGACTCCCCTGATGGGTGACATTATTTGGCTTGGTTCTTCTCATTTTTATTCTACTCTTCAAATAAATAGTAAGTTGTCAAATCTCCAATATCATGACCAAAAGTCATATTTCAAAAATGAATAATGTATGCAATTATCCTCAACCTATGTGTCAAGTACAAGTACAAGGTTGAGGAAGATTTCAGGTTTGCTTTGATGAAAGACAGACAGCTGCTTATGATTCCCTTCAAATTCACCTGTCTTAGCATTTACCAAGAAAAGTATCCATTCCTTTGTGATTTGGGATGCATTAAAGATGAGATGCAAGTGAGTATCTTAGAGAGGAAGAGGAAGGATGGAAAAACACATGGCACCTAGAGACAGGCACATGTTCTATACACGTGTGTATGTATGAACCAAAAACCTGAGCAAGGTCTGCCACTCCACGTACTCAGGGATACCAAATTGCTCCTCATAATATATGCTATAGGCTGAATATACGGCACCCTCTGTCTCTATGTCCATTTGGAATCTCATCTTTCTTACTTATTGATCTATTTTCTCACTCTACAGTCTCTGCCCTTGCTTATCTACAAATCAAATCTCAGTTTAGTCTTTAGTACCATCCTTTTATTTCTACCCTGGCACTACTAAATATATGGAACTGTCACCCATAATTCAGTAGACCTTTCCTTTCCTTCTTCATGTAGAACTCTCATGATAATTCATATGGACTTTTGTCATTGCTTTCAATACCATATTCCTTCTTGTCTGTATGGTATATTTATATGTGTGTGTGTGTGTGTGTGTGTGTGTGTGTGTGTGTGTGTGTGTGTATGAGTATATGCAAGTGAGGTGTATACAGGCAGAAGACAGAGGTCAAAGCTTAGGTGTCTTTCATGATGGTTCTCCACCTCATTTTAGGGACAGTGTCTTTCATTAAACCTGTAGCTCCTAAGTTCAGCTAGGCTGGCAGACCAGTGAACTCCAGAGACCTGCCTCTTATGTAACACCAGCATGGAGGTTACAGACATGCCCCACTGTATGTGGCATTCCATGAGTTCTGGAGATCCAAGTCAGATCTTCAAGTTTGCTTTCTAGGTACTTTGCTGATTGAATCGTCTCCTCAAGCCCTTGTATTTCTTTATTTGGACACTTCTGAGCTAGATTTTTTTAAAAAATCACTAGTACTTACAATAAAGCTTATCATAAACCAGGTAATCAATAAATATTTTCAGAAAGCCTTACACTAAACACTTACTATTAGCCATCCTTGCTAAAAATCCTAACCCAGTAAAACAATATGAAGTAAATATTCAGACAGATTTTAAAGAGCTTGGAGAATCACACTTTACTTCTAACACAACAGAGGAATCAGCCACAGCTTTGCAATTGTAAATGTTTTGGGGAAATGCAGACTTTTATGCTTGTTATTTAGCTTGCTTTTATACATAGCTCATGAGTTTCAAGTGACAAACACACCATTTCAAGCAGGACCTTGATTTACACTTACACTGATACTTTGTTGCATTTTAACAATGGAAAGGATGGTTGGGAAGCATATGCCTCTTGAGATATACAGATCCCAGAGGAGCTGAGTAAAGTACATCTACTATGATTAAAAAAAAAATCCTCTTTTAAGTACCAGCATGTGTATACGCTGATGAGCTGATGCTGGAAGGGGAGAGATACATTATTAGATTGCTTCCTGAGGTTTCTCTCTCTCTTCGACTCACTTATAAAAGGAGAAATTAGATGCGGAAACTCCATGCTTTTGAGTTTATATGAAAGCTGATTTTTCTAACATCTTTTACCCTAAAAAATGTTTTTATATGAACAATAAAATACTAAATAAAGCTTCTTCCATGTTATTTGTTTTGGGACTTGTTTGTTTGGGGTTTTTTGTTGTTTGTTTGTTTAAAACAAGGCCTCATTATTTTTTCTCACTAGCCTCAAACTTACTATGTAGGTCAGGAACTCAAGATCTGCCTGTCTGTTCCTCCTGAGTGCTGGGATTAAAGATGTGTGCCACAAGGCCCAGCATGTTCAATGTTTTAACCAGATAGACTTCATGGTTGCTATTAAATATGTTTCTACTCTCAAAAATATTATGACTATGTTGCTTTAATAAAAAAGTTTGATACAGACAGAGCTAAAAGTATGAGCTTCCACTAATCAACTGAAAACAGGTGTCATACAACATAAATAAATAAGAGATAGATGGATGGATGGATAGATAGATTGATTGATAGATACATACATACATACATACATAGTTGATAGATGAGAGAGAGAGAGAGAGAGAGAGAGAGAGAGAGAGAGAGAGAGAGAGAGAAATAGATGATAGATGATTCTTTGTCCCTAGACACTGGACTGATAATTGGTGATGCAGCTTGGATCTGAATTGTCCTCCAAAGGACCTTTCATCAAGGCTTGTTCTCCAACCACCCATGGTGCAATTGGTAGGAGAGGGATCATTTGTTGGGTGTGGCCTAATTGAAAGAAGATGGATCAAGGGGGCAGGTGCTCTTGATGAGGATATTGGGCAGGCAACTTTTTCTCTCCTTGATACTTATCTGGCACTAGGTGTGCAATTTCCTTTATTACATACTCACCCAAATGACACATATTGCTGCCTAGGTCTTAAAACAATGGGGTCAAACAACCCTCAACTAAGACCTCTGAAATTATAACCAAGATGTCATTCTTCTTATTAGGTGGTTATTAGAAGGACTAGAGACATGGTTCATCAAGTTAGAGAGCTTCATGTTCTTCCTGAGGATCCAAGCTTGCTTTCCAGTACCCATATTGGCCAGCTCACACTGCCTATCCTATTATTCCAGTTCTAGGGGGTCTGATACCCTATTCTGGCCCCCAATCGGATAGAATTCCCAAATGTGCTACTTTTGTACCTCACATGTACCAAATTCACACATGAGGCATACACTTGTGTAAATATACACATGTAAACATAAATAAAATATATCTTTAAAAAGGTAATTTCTGATATTTTGTCATAGTGACAGAAATCTACCAAATGCAATATAAAAATTCTCATACTTTTATACATGAGCTTCTTAATAAAATGATAACAACCTTTGAAAAGTCGTTCAATATTGTGCAATTCAGCAAAAGTTGCCATATACACTCATGAGAAATACAGAAGCAACTGTAAAATGTTATCTCACCTGTAAGGCCTTGAACAAGCACTATTTTTGGTAAAGAGATAAAACATGGGTTTTTAGACATGAGTCGTACATTTGGGAAAGTCACTAAACAGATACTAAAATGGTAAATTAACTTATCCCTATCCTGAGACTAGATATTGACAATATTCCTGAGTACATGTCTGTCAAAGTGTCTTAGGAATGAGTGGTTGGGACAGCAGGAGGCATGGTTCCCTCTAAGTAGCATCCCTATGATCTTGATCCCCAGCCTGATGTCTGTTTACAGGTCACCCTTGCTCAACCACAAACACAGACATAGTCACAGCACTGAAAGCGTCATACTTCATGTGTTAAATAAGTAAATCGGATGGTCACAGCTTAGTATCTACTTGGAGGCTTTGGTTAATAGTGATTAATAGGCTGATAATGACTTCTGCAAGAATGTCTCTTGGTACGAAATAAAAGCACTTCCCACGTGCACCCAGTTACATGCTCCGCTTTTATTTGTTCCTTGTTGCAAATAGCACATGGACTCCAAAGTGAATTGGCAAATTAGCTCGGTTTGGTTAGAACACAGGTTAATGAGAGCAAGGTCATAGATTGAATCCTAACAGTCTGGTTGGCTTGTCTTGCTGTTTGAGCTCCAGGGGAGCTTGTCACAGGAGAGAGATGACAAAAACAACCTACCTACCCAGTCTGTTGGAGAACAATGCCAAATAGCCATGCCTCAAGCCAGCAATTATATCTTTTATTTAAGTGACTGTGTATGCTTTCCCTGCAAATGTTACCTAATCCTGAATACTGATGGAAATTAGAAGTTCAGAAAATGTGTCTCACAGAAGCCAGTGGGTTTGTACAAACCACAACCACACTTTTTACATCTGTGGTTTGCCCAACGTAGCAAAGGAGCAATTCCCATGTCCTGAACATCAGTATTCAACTTGCATCTGGCAGAAACTCTGTTTTCCAAGGCTATAATTATGGACAATGAAGTATATTTTCCAAGCCTCAGATTTAGAGGAGAAATATCAGCAATGGAATACACTCATCCTCTCAACAGGGACTTTACTGCCTAGACATTACCAGTAGGAAGCCTTCTGATTCATGGAATAAGCATGATTTTTAAAATGGGTCCTATATAGCAAAAGAGCAAATTGACTGAAAAAAACAAACTTTTTCATGATTATGCCAAGAACCCAAATACTGGGCAATTGGCAGTTGTGACCAATACACACACACACACACACACACACACACACACACACACACACACTTATACACACAAACAATGGACAACTTTGAACTGACACACACAAAGACTCACATACATAAAGAGGTACACTGGACAGTTTTGACCAACACACACACACACACACACACACACACACACACACACACACACACAAACCTATATGCACATATATACACACACATACATATACACATATATGTAGACAAATACATATGTACATACAAGACACACTAAATCAAAATATGAATTCATTTATCTGATATTAGCTGGTTTTATATCCCTTCCCCATATGTCCTATGTTAAAAATTGCACTTTGTATTCTTTCATACTTAAGGATTTTTAAGAATAGAGTAAAATCTAACCTTGCCCTTTTTGATTTCTCGCTTAGTCACCAAGTCTCTGTAATCCTCATTTGTATGTGTCTGAGATAACAAGACTCTGCCACTCGCCTTGTGTATAAGGACGTAAACACAGAAGTCTGGCTCCACATGCCAATCAGTGTTAAAATTCCCACACATAATCTTCCATGTCCCTAAAGGGCTTGCTGGATCAACTTCCACTTTGATAAAAGTTTTTAATCAATATTTCCACCTAGCTGGGTCCTTCTAGTTAGCCTCAGTTGATGTCTAAGGAACAGGGAGTGAAAGACACCCATTCAAAAATTCTATCAAACATTTCCTTCCATTCTTGAACTTGTCTCATCAATATGATTACTTTTCCTTGATATGCAGAAGTTATTTGCTCTGAGGAACACCTACTTGCATTTTTTTGTTGTTTATTTCTTGTCTTTTGAATCTTATCCACAAACCCCCATCCATCCTAAACTGTACATGTTAAAGAGGTTAGTAACCAAATGTATGTGAGGAACTTAAAAAGCCCAAATACTAAACAACACAACCCTGTTATTTATTAAAGAAGTAAATTATGTATGCATCCATGTGAGTGTATTTGCACATGTATAAGGGCGTGCACACATATGCCCACACCAGAGCATACCGGCTCTCTTAGAGCTGGAGTTATAGGCATTTCTATGTGGTTGCCGAGATCTAAACTCCTACCCTCACAATTGAATAACAAGTGTTCTTAACTGCTGAGCCTTCTCTCCAGCCTCTGTTCTTTACTAAGTTCAGTTTTATTTTACTATCAACACTGAAGTAGATGAATAAATGAAAGTTAAAATGAAACACAAGTGTATTCCAACCTACAAATTTAAAAGGTCTGAAATTAGTCTTCACAGTGGCTTCGTTCCATGTGGCATCATAAAGAAAGAGCTACAACGCAGTGTTGGGTTAGTTGCAGTTCTACCATCTATGGCTATATGCTGTGGGATGTATGGCAAATGTGTTGCTAATTAATCAATAAAACACTGATTGGCCGTTGGCTAGGCAGGAAGTATAGGCAGGGCAAGGAGGAGAATAAAGCTGGGAAGTGGAAGGCTGAGTCAGAGAGACACTGCCAGCCGCCACGATGAGAAACAGCTTGTGAAGATGCTGGTAAGCCACGAGCCATGTGGCAAGGCATAGATTAATGGAAATGGATTAATTTGAGCTGTAGTTAGCAAGAAGCCTGCCACGGCCATACAGTTTGAAAGCAACATAAGTCTCTGTGTTTACTTGGTCGGGTCTGAGAGGCTGTGGGACTGGCAGGTGAAAGAGATTTGCCCTGACTGTGGGCCAGGCAGGAAAACTCTAGCTACAAATGGCGTCCAACGTGGTGGCAAGAGTTTCCACCTAAAAACTGAGAAAAGAGATTCTAAAACGGAGCTAAAACCAGCTTCCTAATTGTCTCTCTCAAATGAGCGGCAGCTGCTGGTTTGAGCTATTGGCGGGTTCCTAGCGCGTGTGCTTGATCTGCAGTAGGACGGAAATGAGGCCTCTGCAAGTGGCACATTAAGGTGCATGGTGGATGTAGCCTTTGCAGGTACAAAACAAAAAAAGAGGTTTTTGGGCTACACGCTGCTTGGATAAAAGCATAGACCCACGATAGCTCCCAGAGCTGGCGGTAAACGCAGCCATGTTGGGAAACTGAGGTGGGCGGAGCCAGCAGCCACAGCTGCTGCAGTTTAAGGCAAGAGATTCACAATAAGACAGATTCAGATGTAATAGTTTACAATGTGTGTAAAAGATACGTAGGCTTGAAAGAGACAAAAAAGGTGATATATAGAGTTATAGAAACAAATACATAGTTTTAAAAAATAAAGTCATTAAAGAGACAGTAAAGGTAGTATAAAAAATAAGCCACGTGAAGATGAATATTACACAGAGAATCTGGATTGTGTTGTCTTTGGGATTCTTAACTGCAGAGAAATATTTGATTGTAAAGGAAGCTGAGCTAAACCAATATGTATACTTTAAAGATACCTTGACTTCAAAATTTGGATATAAGGATATGTTGCTTTGGAAAAGAGTCTCTTTTGTTCCCACAGAAAACCAAAGGCTATGGATTTGTTCAAGATTAAGATACATCAGGTTTGACCAGCCAAGACCCCCTGAAAGATCTCCGATGACACCATGGCCCAGATGATCCAACATCCAGAATGGTTTGAAGGCATCTGGCTCAGACGATACAGCCTCATGGACTATTCCATAATTCTAAAATTTTCTTTGTTTCCTCATAAGATACAGCGCCCCCTTCCAGCAGGAAGTAGTAAGAGAAGCTACGCCCAAATTCCCAAATGATATGTAATTTTACTTTGTTAAGGTTAAAACATTCCTTTTTGAAAAAAAAAGGGGGAAGTGCTGTGGGATGTATGGCAAATGTGTTGCTAATTAATCAATAAAACACTGATTGGCCGTTGGCTAGGCAGGAAGTATAGGCAGGGCAAGGAGGAGAATAAAGCTGGGAAGTGGAAGGCTGAGTCAGAGAGACACTGCCAGCCGCCACGATGAGAAACAGCTTGTGAAGATGCCGGTAAGCCACGAGCCATGTGGCAAGGCATAGATTAATGGAAATGGATTAATTTGAGCTGTAGTTAGCAAGAAGCCTGCCACGGCCATACAGTTTGAAAGCAACATAAGTCTCTGTGTTTACTTGGTCGGGTCTGAGAGGCTGTGGGACTGGCAGGTGAAAGAGATTTGCCCTGACTGTGGGCCAGGCAGGAAAACTCTAGCTACAGCTATATGCATTTGACAAAGTATTTCCATTCTTAGTTTCAATTTCCAAATCATTTAATTATTTTTTCAGACACACTCTTACTGTGTAGCCCAGAGTAGTCGGGAACTCAGGACCTCCTACCTCAGCCTTCCACTTGCTAGAATTACTGAACTGTGCAATTATACCCAGCATGAATTCTAAATTTTCAAACTCGAGAATCAAAATTATATTGGATGGTTTAGTGAAAATATATAATAATTATGTACACTGGAGGATCAACGTTGCTAGATGGGTTTAGTAATTTTTTTCAGGGAGGTTAATAAATTAATATTTGCATTTTACATATATTAGCATCAATCATGGCTCTCAGCAGCAGTAGTAACAACAAGCCCGAAATGTTGGAATCAGCAGCAAGGACAACAATTAAACGCCTAAGTATACAATCTTCCATTTGCCCCTACAGTGCCTTATGAAACAAGGCCTTTGAAGATATTGTACCAGGAATATTCGTTCTACTATTTTCATTATGCTGATGTCTCCCTCTCCCTAAGTTCGCCTCGTAAATGCCAATGTTAAGTAAATACCAACCGCACAGAGACAAGTACCTGTTCTACATTTAAAACAAGAATAAAAATGTGTGCCACTTATTTAATGTTATATTTACTCATGAGTCACAACAATGGAAGGATCAGTTTATGACCAAACACACACACACACACACACACACACACACACACACAGAGGCTTTTAGCAAAATGAAGTAAATTATGTTGACAAAATATTCACCCCACTCTCCTTCTAGTAATCTTTCTCTCTTCTTGACTGACAGATAACTAAAAGCTAAATATTCCTCTTTCAATGTAATAAAAAAAAAATTCTCAGTTTACCATTTGCCATTGCAAAGGCCAATGACAAGAATTTGAAATGTCCCAGATTTGCCCTCCTCTTTCATGTCCAGTGACACAGGGATAACACTGTCTCCGTGTACAATCCCAAAGATGCTTAGCACATATTCATGTGGCACTTTCTTCCTAGAGCAGTGGTTCTCAACCTTCCTAAAGCTTCAGCCCTTTAATACAGTTCCTCATGTTGTGATGACCACCAACCATAAAAATCATTTTATTGCTACTTCATAACTATAATTTTGCTAATATTACAAATCCTAATGTAAATATCTGATATGCAGGATGTCTGATATGTAACCCCTGTGAAATGGGAAATGGTCATTAAACTCCAAAGTGGTTGTGACCCACAGGTTGAGAACCACTGTCCTAGGGAAAAAAAATAGTAACATGCATAATAAAATCACTGAGGTGCTTGCTGAGGAAAAAAACATTTACTAAACCAAGGCCAATTCTCAGCCCACATTGTTAAATAATTTACAGAAATAGTTCATCTATAAGATGCTTTGAGGAAAATAAAATCATTTATAGAACAATAATGATTCCCAAACCTAGTTTACTTTCAGGGCAAGAATGGGAAATATAAGAAGTCCTGGGGTGGAGGAGTCGTGATGCAGATTTTTCAACAGGGGCTGAGGCTCCCACTGTCTGTTGTTCTCTATATTTTGACCACGTGCAGATTCATGTAATACTTCCCATCTGCTGCAAGAAGAGGCTTCGTTGATGAGGGGTGAGAGCCAGACTTACCTGTATTTAGAATACAGTTCGAAATTATGATGGTTCGTGGAAATGTAAACCTCCTCTTGGTTCCATGGCCTGGCCAGTACCAGGCATAGATTCCCTCTCACTACGCAGGTGTTAGCAGGTGTTGAGTCTAATTAGACAGCTGTGGGCTACTCCCAAGATTTAAGTGTCACTCTTGAACTACGGGGAATATCTTGATGGTTTGGTCAGGAGCATTGTGGAAGAGGGGAAGAGAAATATTTGAAGTACCAGAGGACCACAACATCTGCTATGTGGTGTGTTTGTGTGTTTGTGTGTTTGTGTGTGTGTGTGTGTGCCTATGAAAAAGCTATATCCAGAAGAACTGCACAATAACAACACCAATTGACAAGCCAACCTAAAAGGGGAAATTTCACAAAGCCCTGTAAATTTATAGGGAATGAAAGGCTGCTGAGAAATGGAGAATCCATCTTCAATCTTCTTCAGGGACAAGCTACTAGTATGTTATCACATCTCAAGTTGTCAGCCCAGAACATATATACATATGAGCAACACTAAATAGATTCAGCTGGTTACACACACACACACACACACACTTATATATGTAACAATAGTCATTGTAGAATAGGTTAAGCATTTGAGAGAGGGAAAATGGGAGGTCATGAAAGGAGTTGAGCAAAAGGAAGGGATGGAATTGATAAAACATGAATGAAATTCCCCAAAAAAAAACAATTAATAGAATTTAATTAACATTCCCAAATTTAATTAAAGTTAACAAAATTACCAAATTGCCAAATTTAATTAAAATTAATTACCAAAAGTTTAATTAAAATTACCAAAAATCAATGAAAAGAATTTAAGAGAAATTAAGAGAAAGTTAAACTAACTTTCAGCTCCAGGCATTTGTGACAGTCATAGGCATTTCTACTTGACTGCTGAGATCTAAACTCCTTTCCTCAAAATTGAAGAGCATGTCTTCTTAACTGCTGAGCCTTCTCTCCTTGGAAAGATTTCTCTGATGAAATAGGACCAATTTTATTGTTTTAAGTTTTATTTTATTTTTTATTATGTGTATATGTGTTTATCTATGTGTGCTATGTGTATATGCATGTGTGAGAGCAAGTGCCTTCAGAGGTCATAAGAGGGCAATACATCCCCTCGAGTAGGAGTTACAGGTAGTTGTGTGCCATCTGATGTGAAAAAGTTTTACGTAGAAAATGTTTTAATTAAGATAAAAATATCTGTAAAATGAGAATCCTTACTAGTCATTATTTTACATTGAAAATAGATTTTTTTCATACAACATATTCTGATTAGTTTCTGCTGTGGATATCGCTCTGTATAAATAAAATGCTGATTGGCCAGTAGCCAGGCAGGAAGTGTAGGCTGGACAAGCAAAGAAGATAATTCTGGGAAGTTGAAGGCTGAATCAGAGAGATGCTGCCAGCCACCATGAGGAGAAGCATGATGTAAGGTACCGGTAAGCCACAAGCCACTTGGCAAGGTATAGATGAATAGAAATGGGTTAATTTAAGATATAAGAACAGATAGCAAGAAGCCTGCCACAGCCATACAGCTTATAAGCAATATAGTCTCTGTGTGTTTACTTGGTTGGGTCTGAGCAGCTGTGGGACTGGCAGGTGAGACAGATTTGTCCTGACTATGGGCCAGGCAGGAAAACTCTAGCTATAAGTTTCCCATCTCCTAACTCCTCCAGGATCTTCCCTACTTCCCTATAACCCAAACCCACATCTTTTCTTTCTATCATTAGAATATAAACAGGTATCTAATAATAATAATAACAACAATAATAAAATAAAATTAGATAAAATAAAAACAAAAACTTAGAATAGGGAAAAACAAAAAGAAAAAAGGACCAAAGAAAAAGCTCAAGAAACATGTACCGACACAAAACATACACATTCAAACTCTCAATCTTGAGAATAAGGTTAAGTATGATATATTAAAATTAGAATGTGGATATTTTCCCAACAATTCACAGGTGAAAAACATAGAACTGCATTATCTATGAAACTAAAGATCTGGGGAAAATACTTGCCATTCTTTTTTTTATAATTTGCCCATTTATATATCAATTCAAAAATGTACATTATATACACTAACAACTTCCAGGCACCAGCCAACATTTTGAAAGGGAACCAAAGTAGCCATTTTTTTTTCATTTCTAGGTGCTTATTTTGATCTAACATGAAGCCAAGGTTTAGGAACTCAACAAGCAAAAGCTACTGTATGAAATTATTAACTATCTGAAGTGTGAACATGCAAATGTTAATAGTGACAGTACATATCAATCTGTTGGTTGTAAGGAGTCCCATTACAACTGTTCTGTGCTGTGAGGTGGTTATTTAGTGCCAATTTATAGACAACCCAGGCTCAGCACAGTCAAGATCTGCATCTGAAATCCCACACTCGTAGCAGCGAGTCAATATCCATCTTGGCTGCCATTTTCCATAACACCTCAGCAATTTTTACGTATTTCCCTGCTTGGACTTCACATGTTCACCTCATATTTCTGGTTATAATCTAGACTGAGTTCAAATGCTCCTCCCTCACTGTCACAATAATTCGTTTCTGGAAGTGGTAATTGACTTTTTCTTTTTTCCTGAATTTTAAACCATGAACGGCTGTGATGTCGTCCAATGATGGTGTTTATCTAGAGTATAGGAGTGCCTTTGTCTAATCTTAAGGGCTGTAAACAATTTACGTTTTGGGGGTTCATATGTAAGTAAACAATTTACGTTTTGGGGTTTCATGTGTTCATATGTAAATATGCTTGTAGGTTTGTGAAATAACATGCATCAGATCATTGCAATAGTTCAACCTACTATATTGAACTGAAAGTCCTCCCAGGGTAGGGCCTTGCTTGAAAAGTCAGCAGGTAACACCTGCCAGCTTGTGGGATATTATGTAAAGCCACTTAATACACAGACTTGAAAGGGAAGAACTTAGGCTCCTGGTCCTGATATACTGAAATCTCAGACGAGCTACTGTAGCTCCATTCCCAGTGGACTATTATTTTTTTCTCTGCTTTTGCATGTTGCATAGAGTCATGCCTTAGGAATCATGGAAGTAAACTAGGTTTTGTTTTTACCTCCTTCCCAGTGATATGTTTGTGCACTTTAGGGACAGACTTAATTCAAAACTGCCAAGTTTCAATTCCTGCTTCTAGTTTGTGCTGCCTAGTGGACCTTGAGTTTATGAACATATTTTCTTCTTACCCCAATGTATTCCTTCATGGAATAATAAAAATGCACACCTCACTGGGTTTACTTAAGCTAAGAATTTAGAGCTGAATCTGAAATGCAATAATTAGCAAATAATCATTTATTTTTATCATCTGTAGAGCTGTTTGGGATAATCAAATGAGGTGGTGTGAGCGTGACCTGGGAGTCCTCCATCAGTCATGCTTGCATTTAAGAGGACTAGGAAATGACATTTACAAGTTTCAAAAGTGCTAAACTATTCACCCGAAGTGTTGCATGCAAACATCTAAATGCTATGCACAGAGATTGACAAGTACTGTGTGGTTCTCAGCATACTTCCTCCCAGCTCAGTTACCATCAATCTCAGATTCATTCTACCAGAAACGTCTCAGAATAGAAAGCAAAAGGAACAATTCACTGCTGCATAACTGAGGCCCTGGGACATTCCAAGTTACAGCCTCCCATTCGATTCTTCATATTTTTCACTAACTTTAGTAGAGGAAGCCATAGCTCAGCGTTCATTCAAGAGAAAATAAAGTGTTTATTGAGGTGACCTGTGTTGCTGTCCTCTATGCCTTGGCTTTCATTTGCATATTCTCAACTGAAAATTATTCTCACCATTTGATAGTTTTATATCGTTTATAAAACTCTTATTTGTGTACTGTGAGGATTCCAGAGGACTCTTTTAATAGCCACTTATTCTTAATTCCCTGTGGCCTAGATATTACTCACTTGAATGAGAAAGGATCAGTTTTAGCCAAGAAAAGCTCATGAAACAAAAATAGAGCATGCATCCATACCCCAAACCCTCAATGCTGGCTCAGAAATGCCACTGACTTCCATATCTGCCCACTGAAAACCCTTGTTTACCCTGAACATTTACTTGCATTTTGAAAACAATTTTACTGTTTACAATCACTCTCTCAAAGGTGGTGAGATGGCTCAGCTGGTAAAGACACTTGCCACCAACCCTGATGTCTTAATTTCTATTCTGTGTCTCATCTCTCATAGTAGAAGTAGAGAATCCATTTCAGAGGGCTGTCCTCTGACCTTCATATACACAGAGAGAGAGAGAGAGAGAGAGAGAGAGAGAGAGAGAGAGAGAGAGAGAGAGAGAGAGAGAGAATAAATATTTTTTAAATATATAAAGTATTGCCAGGATCATTGCCTTGAAATTCTGAGTTCACTCCAGAGTCCATAGGAAAAAGTATTATGATCAACAAGAAATGTTCACTGAATAAGATGCTCAGGGCATCTGAAATTGCACAAAAAAAGCTCTAAGATTTAATAAAGAATATTATGATGGAAAACATAAAGCAAAAATAAATCTCTCTTTTAGATCAAGATCTCAGACCTTGTGGTGGTTTGAGTAAGACTACCCCATAGGCTCATATGTTTGAATAATTAGTCATCTGGTACTGGCCCTACTTGATAGGGACTAGGAGGTGTGGCCCTTTTGTAGGAAGTGTGTCACTGGGGATGGGCTTTGGGGTTTCAGAAGCCCAAGACAGGTCCAGTGTATCTCTCTTTCTGCTGCCTATAGACGCTGATGTAGAACTACCTCTTCAGCACCATGTCTACTTGTATGCTGTCAGGCCCCCTGCCATGAGGATAATGGACTAAGCCTCTGAAACTGTAAGCAAGCCCCAGTTAAATGCTTTCTTTTATAGGAGTTGCCTTGGGCAAGGTGTCTCTTCACAGCGATAGAACACTGATTAAGACAGACCTCTCATGTGGTGCATGGTACTAGGCATACATTCTTACTCTTGAGTTTCTGTTATTGCACAGAGCAATCTGTTGCTTCCTTCACCTTGAGCTACTAATCTCTTTCAACTTTTTTCCCTTTCTGTTCTACATATTTCGGCAATTCAAATTATGCATGTCACAAACTGTAGGAAAGAAAGTCAGCTAAACCTGAATTGAGTCTATTTCTGAGGGGGATACATAACAGAAAAGTGGGAAGATGGGAAGGAAATGGGCAAGCAGAAAATGGAAGCTCCATGATATTATATTACATTCTTTGAATATATTTTTGTAGGTACACTTCTATTTTCCCTTAGAAAATATTCTGCTTATAGAAATCATCAATTACAAAGAATATTTAGTGGTATGTACATAGATATGGAGTCAAAACAATTTTTATTCTTCTCACTCTAATTCTTATTTGAGTGGTAGATATCCTGATAGCCATGGTGAAATAACAATAAGCCCCAAACTAAGCTAAAGCCTATAGCAGTGTAGCAGAAGTCAATAATTTTTAAAATTTGGTATAACACTGGGAGGCAGCACATCATATTTCTCACAAGAGAAAGAGAGAAAAAAATAAGATGAACATTTTCCCCTTTCTAACAGAAATGTTAGATCCTCAATCGAAACTTTGTCTATTACACTTTTCTCCTTGTCTGTTTCTGTTTTCCTGACAGCAATTGAAAACAACAACCAAATATCAGTGGTTACATAATACCACAGTCCAGCAGAGGACTGGTTTATAATGAGAACTCCATAAGCAATTATATGGAGGGGTTAAGGATGAGACATGATATAGACAAAGGAAAAGGAAGTGCAAGATTTTCCACTGGTTATGTTAGCAGATGACTTATAAAAACTGAAATCAACAATTTTCTAAAGAGATAGGAATATGCATGTAAAAACTAAGAATGCAAAAAATATCATGTGATATAATATGCATAAATATATTCATACCCCCTGCATTTATTTACCTACTCACTAGATCTCTAACTTAAAGATTATTAAAAACTAAATTCAAATGGAATGAAAGGACACCCTGTTGGGCTGGGAGTGTAACTCAGTTTATAGAATACTTTGCTAGCATAGGTGAAGCTCTGTTCTTAATCCCCAACACTGTATAAAAATAGGGCATGTTGGTACATGTGTGTCATCCCATCACTTAGAGGAGGGGAAGTTTCAGTTCATCCTGAGCTAT
The DNA here is from genome assembly GCF_949786415.1 of Peromyscus eremicus. NCBI lineage: Eukaryota > Metazoa > Chordata > Mammalia > Rodentia > Cricetidae > Peromyscus > Peromyscus eremicus. Next base: position 21,073,665 of record NC_081432.1, read on the forward strand.
ACAGTGAGTCTGGGACTAACCTGGCTTGCTGAGGATGTCTTTCTGTATGCTGTGAATGTGTTGCTCTGATTGATAAATAAAATGCTGATTGGCCAGTAGCCAGGCAGGAAGTATAGTATAGGTGGGATAAGCAGAGAGGAGAATTCTGGGAAGTGGAAGGCTGAGTCAGGAGATGCTGCCAGCTGGCACCATGAGAAGCAAGATGTAAAGTACTGGTAAGCCACAAGCCATGTGGCAACTTATAGATGAATAGAAATGGGTTAATTTAAGATATAAGAACTAGATAGCAAGAAGCCTGCCATGGCCATACAGTTTATAAGTAATATAAGTCTCTGTGTGTTTACTTGGGTCTGAGGGACTTCGGAAGCCCAGTGGGACCAGGAAAACTTCAACTATACTGGCTTATGTTAGACTCTGTTTCATTCTAAATGATATATGTTATGGAGTAAAATAATAATTATTTCAAAGTGGTGACGTAGCTCAGCAGGTAAAATTTCTTACTCCCAAGCCTGAGAACTTGAGTTGGATCACCAGAACTCACTTGGCTAAAGAAGAAAACAGAGTTCTACAGGTTGTCCTCCAACCTCTGCACTCATACTACAGCATTGCAGCCCCCGTACAGAAATACATACAACAATGTGATAAAATAATAACTATGTCCTTCATACGTGTCCTCCAGTTGAATCCAGTCTTCCAGGTGAAAATATCCAAAGCTGTTTTATAGGCTTAAAAGCATATGGGCATTTTAATATTAACACATTTACACAAGGTTAAAATATTCCACATGAAGAATTAAACATATTATTATTATTATTTTCTTCTTTAGTAAATAATAAATTATATTAGTCATGAATCATGAGCTTGAATGTTTCAAACATTTCATGAAACAAACAATTAGGAATGTTAAATACACTAATACCTGATATTTAGAATAAGGAAGTCAATTTACAGGGCAAAAAATAAAAAAATGTTTAGAATCTATGCAAGTATTTATAATTATAGTTTGAAAAGAGTATCCTAAAACTAAATCCTGGCTTTCATTTTCACAACTACCCGTGTGTGTGTTTAGGTATGTGTGTATGTGTACACAAATATTTGTGTAAGTACATATCTATTCATCTGAAAATTTAGAGGACTACTTGGCCATTTGTTTCTATTTTAGAGACTTATTATAGATACACATAGGATAAATAGTAATTCTAAACATTTAAATGCTTCAGATTTGCATAACATAAGAAAAAGTCTAGATCATCATAGATGATTGCTTCTGGACAAACATTTTTATAGAATATTATATTTCTGGGTCAGAAGATTGAGAAACATTTTCTGAATAGAATAAACATTGCCTTCTGTAAACAATTCACAGATTAATTCTGATCTAACTCAGAGTTCCATTCCAAAATTTTAAGCAGCCAAGTGTAATTTGACAAGTCTCCTCAATTAGTCTATGAGAGCAGGTCATTGCCAACTTCTCATTTGAATCATAATTCAATTCATTCTCTCTTTCATTTGCCTACTAGACACATAAATACATAATTCTCCTCATTAATCATCTTCTTAAACCTAAACTTGAAGGTAAAGTACAGCTTTGATGGTAATGGGGATGAATGCTATGGCTAAATTTTTCAATGACCCTCACCGTCATCTACCACCTAGAAATTGAGGAAAAGATGGAACATATTCTGATAATAAAGTGGTGTGTTGGTTTGTGTTGTTATTAGCAAAATCTCCATCATTCGACTTTACCAGTAAAGACTTGAGAACCAGATGCTGACATGAAAGCCTGCTACCTCAGACAGGCAGAGAAAGCATTCAGCTGACATTCCTCAGCTTATGCTCCAGAAGCCTCCTGCCTTCTCCTCTGCCATCTCAAACAAACCTCCTCGAACTTAATGTCCTTCCTTTCTACTCCTGTTATCTCTCCATCTATCCTCCTGGCTCCCTCCTTACTCTCTATGTTTTTTGTTTGTTTGTTTGTTTTTCTTAATAATCCTAAATTCACTTCCTGTCAGCTGGTTGTTTGCTTGGACTCTTGACCTATGGTTGAGTTTATTTAATCCTGTTTACAACATTCAAGCAGAAAGCTCTTGGATTAAAGGTCTGTGCTAGGGCTGAGCCACACCACAACTAAATACAGGTTTTTCCAGTAAATAACACAGTCTCAGGGTTCATAGTGTGATCAAATATCCTGCAACAGGTTTGAATGTGAAATGTCTCCCATCGACAGGAGGGTTTGAACACTTGATTCCCAGCAGGTGGCACTGTTTGGCAAGGTTGTTGAAGCTTGAGGAGGCCGATTTCACTAGCAGAAATTTGTCACTGGGGGTGGGTCTTGTGGCTTTATTGCCTCATCCTACTCTCAGTCCACTGTTTCCTGAGTGCAGAACAATGTCTCTAGTCAGGTTCGCATTTCTGCTGCCCTGGCTACCCTGTCTCCTCATGTCTTCTCCCACACGGTGGACTCTATTCTTCTGGAAAACTGCCAAAATGAACCGTTTCACCCTGAGGTGGTTGCTGTCAGGGCATCGTATTAAGGTGACAGGGAAAGCAACTGAGATGAATAGGTTCAACTATATCAAAAGAATTTAATTGATTATGGACTGTCCTGCTTCCTAATTGTGCTCATCTCTGACTTCAAAGAGAAGTGAAAAGTGTAAAAAGGTCTTTCTCATCCTCTACTTCCTTGATAACTGCTGCTGGAAAAGCTATTTTTCTTGTGTCTGCCTGGGCTAGGACAACAGAGAATTCTTTCTTTTATAGAACTCTTAACACAAAGTTATTTTTCTAAATAAAACTTTAAACTTCATCCATTTTTTTAGAAAAGGTATACTTTAGAAATTAATGATTTTTTTTAAAGAAATAGAACACAGTATGGGTAGAGCAAAAGGCACAGAGACCCAGAGGGCTTCTGTATGTCTCTGGGCATCTACCAGTCTAGGGGTGCATGTGTGTATAAGTGCAATGTAACTGCATAAGAATATAAGACAAATTTGCAATAGATGTGAGGTGATCATTTTAACTAATCCTATGATCTAAATACAATCAAATGCCTAAAACCTCATTATAAAAATAATATACAAAAAGTATGTGCATATAAAATATTTGTTTATAAAACTTATACCTGAAAGTGTTCCATTCTTTTTGACATTTTGACGGTCATATTAGAACTAGACTATCTAATTTAAAAAGAAAAACTGAATGTTTAAATAATCCACAATCACTAGGATCACATCATAGAAAAGTCTTTTTTTCTGAGCTCTTATCTAAAATTTGTGCATAAAGCTACCTGTTAAGTCAGTTTCAGAAGATATTCATGAAGACTAAATCAAGTAATGGATGGATGAGTGCATAGAATTTTAGTGCACTTTCAAAAACTCTAAATTGTAAAACTCAAAGAAGAATTTCAAGGGAGAAGGAAATGAAGCTTCTTTCCCTGAGCCACGTCGTCTGTTCTTGGTGTGGCTGGACCAGAGCATCAGCCACTAAGTGTGGATTTTTGAATCAGCCTCTCTTTCATCAGTAGATTCAACCATCCATTGTGTCTTCCCATTTATTCATCTACGTAGTTTTTTTTTAATCTGTGTTATCTCTTCCTTTTGGATTGTCATCTTGATTCAATTCTAGTAAAAAATACTCCCCAGCTGAGACCTAAATTCACTTTTACAGCCTTTAAAATATAGCCTCTAAAGAAATGAAAGAATACAGATAAAAAAGCTAATGTGGGATTACATTCATTTCCTGATCCAATTTAATGTTACGGTTGCCAACTGTGACCATGCTACCAAGGTGGTAAGTTAATACCTCCAATGACAGAGCCCTTCCATAGCATCAACCTCCTTTTCCAAACTTCCAGCACTCCATTTTCACTCAAGAAATGTCAGCTCACTTCTCTGTCTCCACACAACACAAGATATTTATGGTATCTGAATGTTTTATTTCTTTCCCACTACACTTTCTGTATCTGGAGAACCCTCTCAACCTCATACTATTGCTGCCTCAAGAGTTACCTGACAACATATCATAGAGGATATTTTTACCTTCCACATTTTATGAGACTCATGTGCTCAGCTAAGGAGGTATCTAGATTTTTCCTGTTTTAGTAAGATCTGTATATACTTATGTCATCACACCTGATGAAGAAGATACACACAGTAACATGGTTACTACAGAGGAATAATCTCACACAGTTACTCCTTTTTCTTGCCTGTGGTAAGAACAGCTATAGAATTTAATTTGGCAAAATAAAGTACTTTTTCCTTGATACCACACTCTTTCATAGAGGTGACCATTCCCTTGGTCTTCTAGAAAAATCGTGGCTTATTATTTCCTGTGTGCTCTCTGTAACAACACACACTGACTGATTTATGCCTCTCTCTATTGGAGAGCTGTGTGAAGGCAAAATTCATGACAGATCAACTTTTTATGCCCCATGTCCCATGTGCATAGACAACCTAGTAGTTATTTATCAAGGATGAGCAAAGAAAGTGGTGACAAGTGGGACCATATGGAGACATAATACAGATTTAAAGACAAACAGCAAGAGGTGACAGATGTCAGCCATTTTGTTCTAAAATTTCAAAAGGAGACAAAAAAATGATGAAAGGCCCTATGATATGTTGATACAGAGACTCATAAGGAAAAGACAAATATTAGAAGCAGAAATTGGAGCCATAATGACGTGAATAGAGTGAACAGGGCTGTTGGATGACAGGATCAGTAGAACAAAATGAATGACAAAAACAGCCCAATCCTGCAAGGACAGAGATGACAGAGAGAGTGAAGGACAGCAGAACCTGTGATGACAAGTGATCTCCATGGAAAACAGAAAATGAGAAGTCGAAACCCACATAACCAGTAGATAAAAATGACTCCAGGATAACTGAAGAGAGAAACCATGACCGAACTAAGAAAATAATGTCTAGGGGAAAATAGAGAAAAGAGACAGCTGATCCCATGGGATTACAGTTCAATGTTTTTCTGAAGTGTTTTTAGCTGTTGTAAAATTTTATTGGTGGAATAAGAAATCTGAATGACAACCAATAATGTGAAGGTATTTTAAATTTAAAATCATTGACAAATATTGAACCTGAAGTGAGCAATCACTGACGATACAGTCATTAAAGAGTGCTGTGAGATATGCACGCCTCTTTTACAAATAGTGCGTTTTGCTCTTATCAAGACTGATTGCAATGTAGTCTCTGTCCTTGGCTATAGAAAATGATCCAGAACTGAAAAGTGTAATGTGTGCCTATTTGTGCACTTTAAGGAGAGTAGTCCCCTGGCATTGTAGAGTTGCTTCATTATACAGGAGGAAATGGGGAAAAAAAGCAGCATGGGCAGATGTCCTGTACACTGTCAGGGGAGGTGACATTTATGTGATGTGACTCACCTTGACATTTCTTGGTATTCCATTACAAATCTGAGAGATTGTGTTTTCACTCATGAGTTGCAATTGCCTCCGGTACCCAGATACTATCTGGGCTCTTTAGTTGAGGTCAGCCAACACTCATTGTGAAACACCACTCAAACACATGGTCACCAGCTGGCAAATTGGCACCCCTGGGATGCTTCAATCTGCCCTTCTAATCAGATATTTTGTGGGAGGCCGACCTTAAGGAGTGTCAAGGTGTTATTTGGGGTGCATCTAAAAGCATATTAACAACACAATTGTTTGGAGGTTTTTCTGTTCTTTTTTTCTTTAATGTAGGTTTGTTTTAAAATGGTATTCTTTATCTGGAAGAACACAGAGAAGAGAAAAAGAGATTTTATATGGATTTAAAACAGCAACCTTCACTATCTAATTATTTTGAAATTTATCAGAAATATCTACTGAAGGAGCATGCAGTTCATTGTTTTGGGGTCACACAGAATGTAAATTGATTTTTTTTTCTATCTGAATCATTTTACTGATCTGCAGACACTATGCTCCTAACTCATTTGCAGATAGTTAGGCTCAGAGACTTTATTGCTCAGGAGTCTCAGGGTATCATGTTTATAAAAAAATCATAGTAATATCTGGCTATAATAGTTAATAGAACAGAAGACGGTGCCTCCAACCCTTTTGGAAAATGTAACATGTAACATTCATCTTGGATAACTAAATAAAACTGAATAAAAATCATATCATTGCCATGCAAGCTATCCATAGGATGTAGCACACATTAAAAAATCTACTCAACATCTTTTAAACTGCAATACTTCAGAGGCCTTTGAATAACCCTGTGATTATCCACGTTCATCCAGGAAGCAGAGTCAATCATCAGGAAATTGATATCTATTAACAGCTAGATTATTGAATTTAAAAATCATCGTAACATAAGCAGTGTCTGTTTTATTGATATACATCCTAATACAATTAAATATTTTAATATTTAAAGATCATAATAAGAACATTTCTACAACCCTCATAATTCCTAATGGGCTTCCTGATTCGGAAGGGAAAGTAACATGAACAGCTAATTCCACTCTTTCTCCATGTCTTGGGTAAACTATGGATGTTATGGTTTGAACCTGGGATCTCCCACAAAGCCTCCTACTTTTAATACTTACTCCCTGGTTGTGGTTGGTATCTAGGGAAGCTATTGGAATTTTGTGACCTCTCTGGTAAAAGTAGGTCCCTGGGGGCAGTCTTTCAAAGGTTTTTTTTCTAACTCAGGTTACAGTCAATGTTCTCCTCATCCATATCTTCATAAGACAGTCATCTAACCCTCACTTCTATGGCCTGAACACTGATTTACCCTCCCTACTACTGTGAGAATTGAACTCAGGTCTTCAGGCTAGACAGAAACCATCTTTACCTACTGAGATTATCATTTCTGGATTCTTATTTTTTTCTTAATTTTCATTTGCAATTTAAATTTTGTTTTTATTACTGCCATGTAGCTTTTCAACACCGAATGGCAGAATGCAGTCATTAAATTATACGGAACTTCAAACGACAGGAGCAGGGGCTATCCCTAATGCTTTGGCTGACTCTTATGAACACGTTATTCATACTGGGTTGCCTTGCTTGATCTTAGTACAAGGAGAGGTGCTTAGTCCTGCTGCAACTTGTTATGCCATGCTTTGTTGATACCTATGGGAGGACTACCCCCTTCTGAACAGAAAAGAGGAGTGGATTGAGGTAGTGGAGGGGAGGTGGAAGAAAGAAATAGGAGGAGAGGAGGGAGGGGAAACTGGGGTCGGGATGTAAAATAAGTAAATAAATAAAAAGTGTATCAAGAAATTATCTGTATATTCATTGGTTACCTATTGTTCTCTATTGAAAATAGCATTTCAGGAAAATTTTTAAAAAAGCATACCACCTAAATATATAAAACTATTTTTACCTATTATATGTAGCCAATTAATATTTGTGCAGGATATAATATGTGTCAAATGAGAGACTATTTGCTGCTAAATATCACATTACTAACTATGGCCTCCACCCTCACATGTCTAACTATAAACAGTGAAAATAATTATGATGAAAAATGTGATGTGGATAAAAATGTGAGTGTGTGTGTGTGTGTGTGTGTGTGTGTGTGTGTGTGTGTGTGCACATGCTAAATTTAACTGCAGAAAAACATGTTGCATTCCTTGCAAAACAGTTACAGGCTTATTCCAGATTATGTGAAGCGAAATTTAGTTGTCTCTAGACTCAGTTTAAGTTGGAGAGATTTTAAGAGTCTAAAATTCATCTTGCACTTCTTCCTCTGTTGCAGTGTGGACACTCAATACACCTGTTTGTAGCTGCCTTTGCCAATGACACCTATAGACTGTGAGAAGAATCCTTCTGTGTTCAGCTTTTATAAAACTAGAAATGGGTTTATTTTCCAATGTGTTCTCACTCAGTGTACTTGTGATTTCTCTTACAACACCCTAGCTTGTATTCACAACATCCTTGAAGTTACTGATGTATCAGAATGCCTTCAAACTAGATTAAAAGTATTTCAGTAAGACATTGCTTTTTTTGTAAAGGTTGTCCACTCACAGGGTGTGAACCTAGAGAGTCTAAAGTTGCCTCTCTTGTATAACATGCTCTGACCCTGCTCTTTCTTCTACTTCCCAAAACAATTTCCTATGTTTCCTAGTCAGAAAAACCTATCAATAATCTTCATTATGCTTTCTAGCAGCACCTGTTATTATGCAAACTGCTTACTAGCCCAGAATTGCAGACAAGAGTAACACACCACTCTATTTTTTTCAGAGTAAGTATAGAGACAATCTGTTCACTCTGGTCTCAATAAATGCAGTTAGGTCCACAAAAAAAAAGTAGTTAAATAGTTAAAAATAAAATAGTTAAAATAGTGAAAACAAACTCGTATAGATTCAGAGTTGATTACCTGTCTTTTACATTTTTAGGTCTTTCTCTATTAGAGCCACTACTACATAATACCACAACCAATCAACATGCACAGCTGTGGAGCCCAGTCCCAATATATACAGCTACAAAACACTCCCACACCTACGGCTCAGGGTGCATTGCAGAAGAGGAGGTGGGAAGAGTGTAAGAGCCAGAGGACCAGGGAGTTTGCTGTGAGATTGTGTCTGTTAGTAGCATCAGAAGCTACACACATAAAATCTCGTTGACATGACTGCTGAAACATGAGCTGAACCAGAGGGACCCCAATAAACACATGCAAATAAACAGGCGTGACGAAAGCCCACCAGGTCTCAGCCCTCACAAAGAAATAAAGGCAACTGAATAAATTAGGAGTGGAGAAGAGCACACCCATTTATTGTTCAGTACCAAGTTGTCATCCCTCAAAACATAAATCATATGGATCCTATAGGTTACATTGGGGAATATATATGTATATAGAAGTACATATATGCATGTAATAACAAGTGATTAAAAAGGGGTCATGAATTTGAAGGAGAACAGGGAGGTGTATATGGAAGGTTTGGAGGCAGGGAAGGGATGAAGAAATGCTGTAATTAAAATACAACCTCAAAATAAAATTTAAAGAAGAGTTTTTTAAAAAAAATCATCATGCCATTTGGACATAACAGCCTTCTCCATGTGTTCCACATATCAGTGTCATCCAGCAAATGGAAGCCATCATGCATTGTTCCTTAAAGCCATCCTGCTTATTGATGACTTTTAAAAATTATTTTTCAGAGAGAAAGAGATCTTCCCTCTAATTGTCCTTTGTTTCTAGAAAAACAGATTGTTGTATGCTTGTGTTACAGAAAAGACTTTTTTTTTGCCTTTTTACTTACTATATCAGTTTAATATTTCAAAAAGATTACTCTATATCCTTATTAGAAATTCTGGTATGTGAACATAACATAGTGAGATTGTATTTTAAATTTTCTTTTCATAATCTCTTTTCTACTTTTTCATATTCTGTTTTAACTTCTACCTTCTCAATTTCCTCAATTGGTGTTGATGATGTATTGCTTTCAATCTTCTTAGTATGGAGATTTCTTGGAAATTAAAAAAATGTACAATTCTCTGTGTAACAAAACATAATGTAGGTATTTTAAGCTGATCCTAAATGCACAAATCATAATACATTACAACTCTTACTTCCAGCCTTGCCATGCTCCCTGTTTAGTATAGTCTGTCACTTAAAATAGTCCCTCTCTTGGCACTGTTGTCTTCCCAGGGGCTATCCACAAATAACAAAAGGGTTTTTTTCTCTAACTTCTTTAGTCATCCTTGCTTCTTCTATTTTAATTAATTTTTTCCTAGATAGCATTTCCAATAATGTTATTTGGAATCTATTAGTTTAACAGACCAGAAACTCAAGGTTAACATCTTTAATTGACTAAGACCCCAGGCTGAGCAGACTCCCTACATGATCCTTCTTCAAGATGGTCCATGGAAAAGGTCATGGGATAACTTGGTTCCCAACTGGTGTAGCAGGGTACAGAATGTTTGGGACTGTAGCTTAGTTAGCAGATCCCTCTGTGTGAGCTTTGAAGGTGATTCTGATTCTGATTCTTGCTCACATTGTCTGGTTTTGATCTGGTCAGATTTAGCCACAGCAGAAGTGGCAAGCTTCTACCACCCAGACTACAATGGGGCATCCCCACCATTGTATTCCCTTGAAACTGTGGACGCAATCAGATCAGCTCCCTTAAGAAGTCAATGACATGTATGTGGTCCACACTGACAAAAAGTAACTGATACCTTGACTGTGTTTCTTCTTAGTACCATGGGTGAGCTGAAATTACAACCTTGAATTTTAGCTTTAAAGGTAATTTAACAAGCAAGTGAAACAAGCAAAACATTAAATTTATGCTTAACCTCACAAAGTTTTGGAAATGTTTCGGTTTTATTTTTCTTAATCCCTTGTTACTTTACTGGTTGCTTTACTTTTGTAAGTTCTTTGTTTTATAATAATTTTACATATTCAGCTAATAAATGTTAATGTACACTGAATGTATATAAATCTATGATGTATCTATCCTTTCAAAATCTGAGTATAAGTGTAATTAAAAACTGAGGCAACCACAAAAAAAGAATAGACAGGGATCTTACAATACAAAGAGGATAGTTGACTCAACTCACCTATACATTATACGAACATGATGCTCAGTTCACTTACTAAAGTCAATACTAGAAGACATAGCCCTACAAATTCATGTAGATTCATGCTCACACAACCTTGTCGTCATCATCATCATCATCATCTTCATCATTATCATCCTCATTCCTGGGGACTTCTTACCTTACTGTTTATGCTGTCTTTCTGACTCATGGATGGCTTTAGCTCTTCTTCCTCTGTTCACAGTCTCATTCTATTCCTCCTCATTCTTTTTTTTTCTTTTCTTAAAACCTAAAATATACTCATTAAAGCATTCAGATATCTCAAAAATCTGTCCTGGCCACTTTTCTGTAAGTCATTGCTTTGAGTCTTTTGAAAGCATCTGTCATTCCTCAGTACATGGCTTTTAGGAAGTCATCTTCTCCATCTTGCCATGTAATGATGCTATTCGCACAAAAGACAAAAATAAGGTGACCGTCACTGGCACTAGCAATCATGGTCTTATTTGGAGACTCTAAGTGGAACTTTTCACTGGTTACACCACGAAATTTCTTTGACCTGGCCCCGCATCTTTCTTTGCTGGTTGTACTTTGTGGTCTCTTAAATTCTCTTTCATTATGGAATTCTGTCTGTTCATCAATATCTTCACATCTGCTTGCCAACAGGCATGACACACATGCCTCTGACCTAACTTGTTTGGTGGGGGGGGGGGGGATAGGGGGAGCAAGAGTTCAGGGTCACCGTCATTTACACAGTGAGTTCCAGGACAGCCTTTGAATCTCCATCACGAAATAAGTAATCAAAAAGCACCAACTTCTGTTTCTTGGGATGTTTTCCCCATAGTTGTAGGCCACATAAATGGGTATAGCCACTCTGAATGTTTGAGTGATACTTGGTGAGAGGAATTGAGGCCTTTCATTGCCAAACATCTGCCTGATATTTCACTGTACCTCAGTTAAGACTTCTTTCCATTTCGTACTATTTTCCATAGAATTGTATAGACACATTAGACTAGACACAAATCTAATTCAGCTTTCTGCTGTAAGTGTATGTACTCATGTGTGCTTCCTGCCTAGACTAATTATATCAACATTATACAAAGCCTTTCAGAATTGACCTACAGACTAAGTAAGAATGCTTCAGTTATACTTACTCAGAGAATGTAAACGTTATGCAATGATACAATGATAGCATCATTTAATCCAAAGGGGATATAGAACAGGGGTTAATGAGGAATAAGAGAGGGCAAGGCAGATATTATAGACTACACAACGGGGAGCTGAGTTATGACTAAGATATACACAAGAAATAATTACCTATAAAAATAATACTATCAAGGGCCTCAAATAGAAACAACAAAGCAAACACTCATACTGAACTATGACAAATTAGAATGTAGGGCAGGTGAAGTGGAAGATGAAAAGATACAGAAGTGGCCTAAGTCAGAATCTGCAGAACAATTCAAGTAAGCAATACACAAAAATAAATGCAGATTATTTGAGACATCATAGTGTTCACAAGGATCAGAAAAGACACAATGTTGCTATTTGCCTTGGCAGCAAGAGGGGTTTCTTTCTCTGAGTTAGTAGTATTCAAGTTGCTTCCTTGTGTTGTCTCACATACATGTACATTTACAGAATGCTATCATGTGTGTGATACATTTTATAAAACCTGTGTTTAGTAAGGATTGTTCCAGCCCAAGTTCCCTAGGTATGGGTAAGACTTCTGATATGCAAATTGAGGTTTCATTTTATACATTGAAAATGTTGATTTATCCCTAAACATTATTCTATTCTTAGTCTTCAAAACTTTAATTGTATGTGTGCTGGGATCATCTTTGCTTTTATGTCATTTCAGCTTCTTTCCCTCTCATCTTTTACTTCATTATCATTAGCTCACAGACATTTTATCCAGTTGGACACAGCAGTTTGGTTAAATGTCTTATTTTTCCTTTTTTAATGAGCCTTATAAATTTTTTCTTTGATTCTTTTTCTCTTTGGATGCTTGATAACTTGTCACCAAATATATTTTTTTTGTCTTTTAACCACTTTCCCCTAACTTTTATTAAATCATTGTAGCCTTCATCCCACCACCTCTTTCTGGCTCATGCCTCTTTATTTTGATTTTTAATATGTGTTTATAAGATCTACATCCACATCTATCCCTATCAATAGAAGGAGGTAGGAAGATAGGATTCTAAATTTTGATTTTTTTAGGATTGTTGTACATCAGTATTATTTTTTAATTTTGTGTTTGTTTCATAGAGGAATGGGATATCTGATGAGCTGGATTCTCACCTCTATGCCATCTTGCATTCTCCTGGCATCTCCTGAGCAGGAATTTTCACATTCTTGGATAGGGTGCCAAGGCCAAGGACATTCTTTTCCCTCAATATAATGAACTTCTCATTTTCTAATGACTGACATTTTGGGCAGTGGTGAGGATAATACGTTTGGTATGTGTTAGATTTTTCTGTCATTTCTTTGGGGTTAGTGGTATTTCCCAAATAGGGGAGCATTGCTGGTCACCTGTCCTACATTTCCTGTTCCCTCAAAATTTAAAGTCCATGGAAGTTTTTAATTTTGATCCCCTTGATTTTGTGTTTCTAATCATCAAAGCTATGAAGTACAATGGACCAGACCTGCACTCAGCATTGCAGCACTTGTTCTGTTTGGGCCCTGCTTTCTTCTGTGTTTATCTAGTGTCATTTCATCAATACCTTCTCCATGGAGTATTTTCAGCATCTCAATCCCTGCTATATAGACACATGGTCATGTCAAAGGATAAGCAACAGATTTACTGAAATCTAATGAATACATTTGTGCTAAGTTTGAATCAGAATGGCCCCCATAGGCTCATAGATTTGAATGCTTGGTCACCAGGGAGTGGCCTTGTTGGAGGAAGTGTGTCAATAGGGGTGGGCTCTGAGATTTATAAAGCCTATGCCAAGCCCAGAGTCATTTTCATCCTACTGCCTGAAGATCCAGATACAGAACTCTCAGCTACCTCTCCAGCACCATGTCTGCCTGCATGCTGCCATGCTTCCTGCCATGACAATAATGGATTGAACCCCTGAAACTGTAAGTCAGCCCCAAATATATGCTTTCTTTTACAAGAGTTGCCATGATCATGATGTCTCTTCATAGCAATAGAACAATGGCTAAGACAATATGATACAAGGTCATTTTTAAATGTACATTCTTTTGTACATCTTATAAAGGTGAAATTCTGGGTGTCTAAAAGAGTTATTTTGATGACAGGAAGCTAATCCCCTCTTAATGTGTGGAAAGTTTATATGAAATAATTGAAATTTAGTTAACTGTTGCTAGCTTAGGGGCCAATCCAAACTAAATTAGAAATTATTTTTCAAAAATGATTCCATAATTGTCATACAGCATCAGCAAAATTTAGAAAGCTTAAATTATGATTAAGTCATCCACGAGGAAACTTCAAAATATATTATTGCTTAAAACTATGGACTAATGTTGGTTCCTATGGAAAACTACATACATGCCTATATTGTATATATGTGTGTGATCAATGACTGGGGGAAGTGAAGATATGGGGAGAAAGAGTTAAAGATGCACGTGGTAAGAGATGGAGGAAGACAGAGAGACACTGAGATAAAGAGATTGTTAGAATGTCTGCCTGCAGACACTGAAGCATAGACCAAAACTCAATTATTCTGTGGATGAAAAGCAAAGAGAGGGTATTATCAAGCTACAGGCTATGACTAGAAAAAAACTGTCAAGAGTTTAAATGGGAAAAATAGAAACTGATAACTAAAGAACATTCATAATGAAATGCTATGTATAATGTAAGTTCAATTTTCTTACTTTCCAATGACATTTGGAGTGGCATCTTCACTCCCTTTTAGCTCTGAAAAGTGGATTTTCTTTCAGTGGAATACAAAATGGAACCAAATTCTGTTTTAAAGGATGATTTTCATACTAAACAAGACAAAGCATGAATAGGGATAGAATAGTCACAGATACCGTCTCACAAAATGTAGGTCAGAGTACTTTTCTGTTTCATTGAATAGTTTACATCCCATTAAAATCCTTTTAAAGAATTGATTTTATATTTGGTGTACTCTTCTTTATCCAGCAGCTCATCCTATTTTTACATAGATGGCACTGTGGAGAGTGACTATATGGTGACTATCACACTCAGTATCTTCATTGCCCCTTGCTGAAAGAAGGGAGTCACTGTCTTTAGCTACATACCCACTGCTCAATCCATGAGACTCCAACGGATCACTCTAAACCCACAGAGAAAGTCCTAGTTAATCTCAGTTAACAAAGCATATGGAGCAGATGTGAGTGTCAGAGAGAAACTTATGGGGAGGAGGGGAAAACACAAGGGAGAGAGAGATGTGAGGGGTGAGAGCAGTCAACATGCACTCTGTATGCATGTAAAGTTGTCTAAGACCAAATTTAATTAAACATTAAATAAAAACAAAATCAACCAATAATACTTGTTAAATTAATTTTTAAAAAGGCTTGTTTCAGATTATTCCTTGCAAACATAGTACCTGAAGTGAACTACAGATCCAGAAACAGGGCTCATAGATGACAAAGGCTTTCAGCATATACTACATTCCAAATGAAGGCATCTACTGACATATTCTTTTCACACCATGCTTTCTATGTTGACTTTTTAAAAGATTTTGAACAACTGTACAATTACATCACTTACTTTTGCATGAATTATCTTCAAATATTTACTAATCAAGTCGTTTAAAAGCAGTGATTTATGTGCATATCTATTTTGTCATTTATTATAAAAGAATCACACATGGTAGCTAGTCCTTGTTACAATGTCTACCATGTTATATTTTCATTTTAGTATTATTTAGAACCTTCGATTGAAACAGAATTTTTAGGTCATTCAAATTTTTACTTCTTGGATCTAATACTTGGAAACTGATTCTCAATCTTACCACTGAAAAGCATTCTGTGTTACCACTTAATTATGATTTAAAATTGCACTTATTCATTATTCCATCATAAAGTTGTTTTGCGTGAGTGCATTGTGATATAATAGTTTCATACATGTAACATGTCTGTCACAGTGTAGTTTTCTGTTCTGTGGTTCTAGTAGCAACATGAAGACTAAGTAAGTTTTGTTTCAGTTTTGTATTCCTTAGCAACTGGTAAGAGAAGCATTGCACATCTTACTGCTCTTTGGTTAATTATGTGAAGACATTTACAACCTGTTTTTCAACATTCTGTTTCCCTTAATGACCTCCATTTTCCTAAAGGATGAGTGTAGGTAGCTAGGCAACTGCAAGAAACGTTCTCTTGAAGATTTTGCCTTTATTGAAAACTTACTCACATACTGGAAAGCCCCTTCCAAGGAGAAATATTCTGGAATCAGGGTAAGGATCTCTTCACTGTCAGGATTTAGTTTCCACATACATAGGACTCACAGTCCACCTTTCAATCCAGACTCAGCAGCTAGGCAAATTTTTGGCCTGGGAAGACCCAAACCCCAGACAGAACTGTTCTCATTGGTTGCATAAAGTGACGTTGACAGGAGTCTACTCCCTGGAATATTCCAGTAAGGAGGCTTCAGCCCATGAAGGATTAAGGGAAATTTTCATAAAAACATACTCACAACACCACAGAGACCAACATCTTCATCAAAGTGCTCCCAAAATAGGTCAGTGCCACTGAGAGGGCTCCCTCATTGAGTAGACATGCTTAAAGCCATCCTACACAAAGGTAGGTGTCTTGGGCAAGTGACTCAGGGGTCCTTGACCTTGGGCTCAGTAACCTGTGCCTGTTCACATGTGGCCATCTCCTCTTCAAGAATTTCCACAATTACCTTTTTCTCTTCATTTTGTTCAGTCTGGGTTTCTTATTCTTTTTTTTTTCTTTTTTTTTCTTTTGCAATACAGTTCAGTTCTATATATCAGCCACGGATTCCCTTGTTCTCCCCCCTTCCGCCCCCCTCACCTTTCCCCCAGCCCACCCCCTATTCCCACCTCCTCCAGGGCAAAGCCTCCCCTGAGGACTGAGATCGACCTGGTAGGCTCAGTCCAGGCAGGTCTAGTCCCCTCCTCTCAGGCTGAGCCAAGCAACCCTGCATAGGGCCCCAAGTTTCAAACAGCCAACTCATGCAATGAGCACATAACCTGGTCCCACTGCCTGGATGCCTCCCAAACAGATCAAGCCAATCAACTGTCTCACCCATTCAGAGGGCCTGATCCAGTTGGGGGCCCCTCAGCCATTGGTTCATAGTTCATGTGTTTCCATTCATTTGGCTATTTGTCCCTGTGCTTTATCCAACCTTGGTCTCAACAATTCTCGCTCATATAAACCCTCCTCTTTCTCGCTAATTGGACTTCCAGAGTGTGGGGTAGCCTTTTAAAGTTGGGTCACTACAACTTCTTAGCATCAAACTGGATTATTTCTCACACAGTTTTATTCTCCCTCCCTACCATCACACTGAACTAGGGTCAGTTAATGGGGGTAAAAGAACAAGCACTTATTACCAGAAAATGGAGAAAACAAGGGTCTGAGGCCTGTGTATCAAGCTACAATAGGTTGATGACATGCGTCAGTTTTTCACTCATTGAAAAATTCTCATTTTCATATGAGCCTCCCACAGCCACTCAAGCAGGCAGGGATAAGGGATGAGGACCTTGAAGTCTCTTCAGTTTTCAGGATATATGTACAGGGTCCTACTGCCATGGTGACTCTACAGAAAACAGGGTCAGTCTGACTGTGCTACTACATACAAAGTCCCCAAACATTTTTAAACATCTACATTTCTTCTGGAATATATATGCAATGCCATCATTATGAATTGGGGTTTCAAATACACTGATTTGCAATTTCAGGAATGCCACAGGCCACAAATTCTGATGATGTTGTAATAGGTATCAGCCACTCACAAGCTTCAGAGAGAACATGCCCTAGTTATCCATTTCTCTGGACAGATAGTGTGTTGGCATGAAACAGTGTGATCCCTGCTACAGAGTGTGAAGGTAAGAGAGTATGACATAATGGCTTCATAAGAAATGGTGCTGTGTTTACCAAGGTTCTGGACTTGTACATCTGTAACTTTCTAATTCCATGTTTACTTTTCCCTTGTCACTTGGAGAAACTTGGAAATTTCAGCCATGTGACAAACATGTAGTCATCACCCGCTGTCACACATCACTTCCCATACAATTACCTCGTGAAGTCCGTCATCTCCATCATGATCATACACATCTTCTTGGCGAGAACAATGATGTCATTGCTCGTATCGTCCCAGATCTCGATCTCAGCATCCAGCTTGCTCTTCACCTTTTTGAAATCAGCGACTTGCTCGGCAATCTTTTCCCTCTCTGCCTCTGGCAGTTGAGTCATCTTAGCCTGAAATGTGGTAATTCAATTTAAAATCATTCCTCTGCAAAGGCAGCATCTTAGGAAGAAGCAGTCACTACAGGACACACACAGAAAGATTTCACTTAAAATCAAGGTACCTAGAGCCTAAGTCATCCAATCTAAAGCTTCATATTGGATTCAAATGGAAAAAGCTACACAATTTTAAGTATTTGCTCTCAAACTATACAGTTACATTTGAGGTTAGAAAGGTAGACATTGATGTCTGATGTTTTAATCCTCTATTATAAAATAACCTGCTACTATTTTTCTAATATATCCAAATTTAAAAATGATTACCATTGAATCTGAAGCATGACATTTGTTAAAAATGCATATTCTTCATATACTTTTAATTATGTTAATAGAACAGATCAAAAGACAAAATTAAACAAACTCTACTTGAAATGACACTATGTCTACTTATCTATGTGTGTGTATTTGTGTGTGTGTGTGTGTGTATACACATATATATTCTTAAACACTGTATATACATTCATAAACAATTACAGCATATGCTTACATAAACTTATAGATTATACGTATATTTTGTACGTGCAAAAAATTCAGATCAACATTAGCATATACACTGTTCCCATGGAAGAATAAGAGTAAAGGGCAGGATTTATGAAGGGCATCCTTCCTTATTAGTATACCAGGTCTAGAGGTGCTGCTCAAGCAGCAAACATCATCTGCTTTGGCATGATAGCACTGCGTGGCTATGTTACATTCTTAACAGCATGCAAATTGCATCTTCCCATTGCATCTGAAATGAGTCTTTGGTAGGAAACCATGCAAATTCTAACACCACCAAATTCTCAGCCTCGGCACCTAGAATCTGTCAGTTTTATCAGATAGGGAAAAAAAAAAGAATCTTGAAGTGAAAATGATTTGATACTTTAAAGACCATAAAATTTCATGAAGCTGTCCTTTCAATTATATTGTCAGTTAGGTCCAGGTCCAGTCCTAGCAATACACACACACACACACACACACACACACACACACACACTCATTCATACACACATACTCAGACACACACATACACACTCAGATAGACACACACACAAACACACTCACATACAAATACACACTCACATATAACATATATAGACACATGCATGTACACAGAGAAGGCGCGCGCGCGCGCGCACACACACACACACACACACACACACACACACACAGATACAACCATGAACATCTGCACATACACACAAACACACATACATATAAATACACACTAGAATTCCAGATATTTTCTAGTAGTAAGTGTATGTAGATGGAAAAGGGGGATGTTTTAAAATGGACAAAACATGACTCTTGAAGTTTCTTATTAGACTATTTACATAGAGTATATGATATTTGCAAGTGTTTCTGGATTCTGGTGAATGAGCATCTACAGCTGGGAAAGGAATATCAGAAAGCTCGGTGATTTTCTGAATATTAGGCTCAAATAGTAAAAACATTACTCACAGGATCAATAGTATATAATCACAAAAAAAGCTTAGCTAAATTAAATAAAGAAATTAGGCTAGGTGAGGTTGTATACATCTTTAATCCCAGCACTCAAGAGGCAGAGGCAGAAAGATCTCTGGTAGTTTGAGGCCAGCTTGGTCTACATAGTGAGTTCTAGGCCAGCCAGGGCTACATAGAGATGCCATGTCTTTTAAAAAAATTAAAACAATGGTAAGTAGAAAATACCAACAAAAATACAAATCAAAATATCCATATGTATGTTCTGTCATTTATTATTAGCTTATTAGTAACCTAACCTAGGCTCTCAACCTGGTGTCATTAAGACTTGCAGGATTAGGATGCCTTGGCTGGACGTCTAACACAGCAAGTAGAACCAACAGTAAGGCTTTCTGGTGTGGTTTCCTTAAATTCCTTAGCATAAGCCTCACATGTATTAAGCATTCATTAAATGACCTATTTCTTATTCAAAAGAAAACTTATCAATGTGTATTCATATTCCCAGTACATTTTCATTCTATTTCCTTTGAAGACAAAGGTTAAGCTTCCCAAGGCTAGAATTTTTTTTAAGATTTATTTTATTTTTAATTATTCATATATGTTTGTGTATGTGTGTCTATGTGTGGGGGGGAGTGTGTGGAGAGAGTGCAGAGGATGTTCGTGTGGGGGTGTGTATGAGCACATTGGTGACAGTGGCTGTGAGGGACAGAGGTGAAAGTCCCCCGTGGGGCTGTTGTGACAGACAGTTGGGAACTGAACTCAGGTCTTCTTCAGGAACAGTGTCTGCTCTTTAGTTGCGGAGCCATCTCTCCAGCCCAGAGGCTAGATTTTTAATTATTGAGCTATACAATTTTTCCTTCTTAGCAACTGAAAGTAGTTCTTTTTTTTTCCTTTGCTTTCTCTCTTAGGAAATGTGTCCTATACAGAGTGTTAGGAGCCAAGCAGCTTTTACGACTGTTGGCATATGGTAAGGGACATAAATGAAGACACAGCTCACTACTACCAGAATCAAAAGTAATGCACAAGTATGTTAAGTAAATTGTAAGCTATCAACCTGTTAAACGAGCTTCGAAATAGAAATAGGTTTTCTCCATCTTGAATACTGGTCATTATTTTTCTCTTCTCATAAAATGTTTATACACTCAAGTACTAATAACTGTGAATAGATTCAACAGAGGCATTGTTGTATATCCTACATCTGAGAGGTAATGAGTCTGTGGTGCTGGCTGTTCTAGGTTTATTATTATCATCATCATCATTATTATTCCTAAGAATGTCACTGATCTCCTATATGATCTCTAGGAAGTCCTTAATCCCCTTGCATAAATTTCCTCAGATAAATAAAATAAAATGACAGTAATTATGACTTCCACCCTTTCTTGAGGAAGCCCAGTAGATTACTGGATAGCATGCTAATAGAACTGTCATAGATAGGAAAATCAGAGGTTGCAATGCAATATACACTCAACTCACATGGTGAGTTACAATCAAATGACTTTCAGCTCTGACAAAAGATTGGTCAGAAGTTGAGCAAGAGTTTGTAAAATTGAAAGTTCTGGAGGATTCTAGTTTTTCTTTGCACAGGACAGCAACAATAATGAAACATTAAATTACTGTCAAACACCTTTTACTGAAGGGTTTAAGTGGATCTATGAATAATTTATTAAATGCCATCAATCAATTTCAATCACTAGAAAAATTTAAAAGTAAAACCCAAGAGAATACTTGATGCTGAGGATTCCAGATTTAAAAAAAAAAAATGCATTCTGATTTTGTACAAGGTAAGAAAAGAAATAAGAAAGAAGCTTAAGACAAATAAGGTTAAGTAGAAACTCTGACATATATAGCCAGGTTATCTATAGGTCTAGGCTCAGTATCTATAAAACAGAATTCTGATATGAATAGCTTTGTGGGTTCTTGTCATATGAATGATGCCTCATTGTGTATCTATTGATTTGAGAACTTAAAACCAAAGATGATAAAAAGAAATAGCCATCAACAACTTGTGCCAAACTCTCTCTAGGCATCCTTTATTTAACTGAGGTCCCATCTTCATTAAAGCCCCATAAGTATCAGGGTTATCCCAATTTACACATAGGGAAAATTAGTATCTCCAAGAGACTCAGCAGTTTAATAAGAATCTAGTGTCAGGCAATTTTTGAACCAGGATTCAAACCATTAAGTGTAGCGGGGAATTCTTCTTTTATTACCATGCCGAAAAAACATGAGTAATACCTTCCCAAATGCACCAAAACATCCACATTGTCCTTGGAGATACTGTCCAATACACACACTTCTCAGAATATATCTGTTTTCTTTCTGCAATCTTAGCAGCTTCCTTCCTTCCTAGACTGTGTTGTGAGTGCCTACATTTCTAGAAATATTTAATCACAGAGTAAGGAAAACCAAATCTAGCCAAACAAATCTACACATTTGATTGATGTTTCTCAAAGTAAGTGTTCCATACAGGCTAGAAATCTCACGGAATGCAACCCTGGCTTTTCTTTATTATTCTATTCTGCTAAGGACAAATTGTGTTCACATCATCTGCTACATTTCATTGTATGTCCATCTCATCCTATGTATTTCCATCTCTACTTTCTGGCATTAATTTCTTCTTTCATTTGAATGTTTACTTCAATTGAAATAAACAATTTAATTACAATACTTACCATTTATTTAATAAGAAAATAACACAGGAAAACATTTAGGCCATAAATATATCATTGAAACTATTTTTAATTATTTATTTTATGTTTTGAAATTTTAATATAATTACAACAATCCCCCTTCCCTTTTCTCCCTTCAAAACATTGCATATACCCCTCTGTGCTCTTTCAAAATTAGTAACTTCTTTTTTATTAATTGTTGATACATACACACACACACACACACACACACACACACACACAACCTGCTCAGTCTATACAATGTTACTTTTATGTGTGTTTCAGCACTGCGCATTTGATATCAGATAACCAATTGGTGTGCTTCTCTGTGGGGTAACTATTTCTCTAGAATTATTTTTACAGTTTGAGAAAACTCTATGTTCCTAGCCACAGAATCAAATAAAACATATCATTAGTACACTCTAAGCCTTTAAATGTCTTTATCTAATGATCTCCTAGAAAGATAAGCAGTAATTGGATTTCTGAACCCAGAGATAAACAATCATAATCCACAAACTCTTGTATTTGCTGTTGCAGGCCGAGAACTCATATCTGACCTGCAACTTAAGTGATGCACACATTTATGTTCTGCTTGCTGACTTGCATGGATGGTACTCCACTGTGTATACAGGACAATACTCCACTGTATAAACAGGATAGTATTTCACTGTGTAAACAGGATGGTACTCTACTGTGTAAACTGAACAGTACTCCACTGTGTAAACTGGATAGTATTCCTCTATCCTACATAAACAGGCAGGTGTTTCACAGTGTAAACAGAAACAGCTCTCCATTTTGTAAACAGGATGGTACTTCACTATAAACTGGATGACATTCCACTGTATAAACAGGATTACTCCACTGTGTAAATAGGATAGGATGGTGCTCTGTGGTGTAAATTGGATGGTGCTCTATGGTATAAAAAGGATAGTACTCTACTGTGCAAACAGGACTGAGCTCTACTGTGGGAACAGGATGGCATTCCACTGGATAAACTGGACGGTATTCCACAGTTTAAAGAGGCAGGTACTGCACTGTGTAAGCGGGCATCATTTGTTTTGTTTTTCTCTGCCTTTTTGAAGATATTCCATTTTTACCTTTTGTGGGCAGTGAGTAATCTTGGTTCCTTCTTCAGCTACACATATTCTTGCATTTCTTTTGCATATATAAATAGATGTAAAACTGGAGTGTCACAGGGCAATTAGTAGGAACCTTTGTCTCATTCCTTCTTTCTTACTTTCACACTCTGTACCCTCCAGCTAAGCAAAATGCTACTTGCTGCATATAAACACCTTGTGGTGCATCCATTTATTGTTTTTTTTCTCTTCTCTTCATCTTTTTTGGGCTAAGTTTTATCATCTTTCTAGGCCTATTTTAAACAGTAAATAGCACTTTCTTTAGTTTCCACTCTATGTAGAATTTAGAATGCCTTACCAGTTCATTGTTTATAGACATTTACGGTGTTTTTTGTTATTGTCTAATCATTAATGAACACAAAAATACAATTTCCTAAAGCCAATTCTTTGAAAACAGAACCACCATTAACAATAGTGACAACCTACTTTTTATTGTTTTGATTTTTGATACTCTTGCCTAGAATATAAGTTCTCTGAAAATAGGAGCATAATTGATAATAAATGACTTTAATTTGGGAGTTATTAATAGGGTTATCTACAAGCTAGCTTGTTCTGGTGGAATAAGCCATTATCCCAGTCACTTGATAGACCAAGAAAGGAAGATCAGAAGTCTAAAGCTGTCCTAGGCTATAGACTAAGTTCAAAATCAATTAGCTTACTTAGTAACACTCTGTTTTTAAATCAAAACAAATACAGAAAATATGGAATGCTGGAGAAATACCTCAGTGGTAGTCCAGCCCAAATGCATGAGAACATGACTTCAACTTCTAATAGTTAAAAAACATAATTCAAGACCTCAAAAAATTATACATTCATAATATTACATGTATGAGTTTTGTACTTTTCTTTGTGGCTTACACTATACAATATCAAACTCCAAGACATTCTATGCCCTCTTATGGCATCCTCATACACATACAAATGTGTACAGCTCCCCAAACAGATACACAAACCAACCAACAAATAAAGAAATAGTAAATAAATAATCCTTTAAAATGAAAGATAAGGAGAAGATGGCATAATAGGAAAAAAGTATGAATTTTCACATAGATCTTCACTCTACTTTAAATGCTGACAAGTGTGAGTCATAAAGCAAGGAACTTAACCATTCTAAACTTCAGTGTACTGAGCAATAATAAACTCACATATGAAATGTGTTTGGATGAAAGGTATATGCACGCATATATACAATAGAACCAGAAGTTTGAAGGTCTTTGGTAAGTGGTGCTTACCAACAGAACACAGAATATTTAAACTAGCCTAAAAGACTTTGAAAAAAAACTCTTGGAGGAGTGGAGGGCACACTATTTACTTGTCCCAACTCACACAGCCAAGGCACAAACCAAAGTAGGACTTAGCAAATGAGTCCCATAGTCACAAAGACTACAGAAATACTAAGTTGTTATATTCATCTAATTACCCCTAATACACCCTTACATATTTCACACACTGTACAATTAAGGAACTGTATGTCCCAGAGAAGGTAAATGGTCTTAATATATTACTAAGCAGGATAGGAGAATATGTGATATTTAATTTCATATACTAGCAATTCTGTTTTTACTACTTTTCTGTTTTCCTCAACTATAAACTTTTTATGAACAATTAATTCCTAGGTACATCACATGACTTTATAGTCTCCTATCCAAGAAACACAGAATTAGAATTTTATTAATAAAAATAAACAATTTAAACTATGGTTATATACATATCACAAAATGGAAATTATGACCATAAAGGTCAAATGTAAATCATTCTCTATTTAAAAAATGGCCTCTCAAATACTCAAGTATTTTACTTCATATAAAATAATTATATGTGAAGACAGTTTTCATCTAACTTTCAGGAAAGTATAAAATCCACAAAACACATTTGGGCTATAGACGGAGAGACTGAACACAGACTGGATATCACATAATTTTAGGAGATGATTGTTAAGTTTATTCTATATGAGGCTATCCATAATGTTTGGACTTGACTATAATAATATTAAGATATGGACTGCTACAGTGTTTCAAATTACTTTGAAGTGATTCAGAAAAAAACCAAATAGTGGACCTATTATATATCATCTTCCAAAATCGATTATCATGACAGGAAGACTATATGCCCACAAATAGTACTCTTAACTGTATATTATATTACATGTGTTACAGTCTTGCAAACTTGGTGACTTTGGTTGGCATGAGATGGTCACTAAAGTCCTGAGAAGCTTCTTTGGGAACACAGGAATACTGACTGTATTTGTCTTCCCAACGAAGTGAGGTCCAGACAGCCGCAGTACAACAATGACCTCATCAGATCTGACCAGCCTCTAAGGTTGTTGTGGAACTATCTATATCTTTCTCGCTTCATCTCTTACTTTTTTTTATCTTTTTCTTATCTCTTTTAATAACAGGCATGCACTACTTTCTGAGGCACTTTGTTACAGTTTTGGCAATTGCTAGCTATTAGGCAATTCTTCACGCCTCCTCTCCTTTCTCGCTACCGGACAGCCTGGACTCGGCACTGGAGAACGGAGAGGAGGGGATGTAATCTGTTTTCCACAGATGATTTTCGTTCCATGAAAACAATCAGCAGATGCTGTTAACTGTTCTTTTTCTTTCACTTTTTCCTTTTTTACAGTTATTCGTTTTCTTAACTCTTTTTCAAAAGTATCTTATCGATAGAATCAATATCGGGGCTCCTTCAGAGTTACCACATGTGTCTCAGCCCCCTCTGTAAAGTGACCTCCAAGTGGTAGATGAATCCCGGCTAGCCAAGAATAGAAGATGGCCTTTGTGCAGGATACAATGTTTACTCTGCAAAGAGCCTAAAACTGTCCTATTTACTTTTATTTAATACACAACAGAAATGTACATAAAAAAACTATAACTACAACACATCTAAATGCCTGCACATTTAATTCTTTGAACACTAGCTGCTGTGAAGATTTAAACTTATTTAAATACAATTGCATTGAGCTTCCCTAAATCATTATTGCAGGGTGCTGATAGGCTCTTGTGCTATGCAAGCAGACAGTATATAAATTTTTGAGGAATTCAATAAATAAATATTGGGAAGACTGTATGCAATTCAAACAAGGTCTGGAAACCCATTCATTATAGTATGTAACTCAAATCTTATTCTCTTCCACTTCGCACATAAGCTTAGTTACCTGAATTTCATGCCCCAGTTTACAGTAAATTGGTTGGAAGTAGACAAGAGGCGTGTTAGTCTGAGCACAAGGACAGAAAATAAAACAGGAGACAGACTGTAAGATACTGGAGGTCTGTAAGTTTACACATGAGCTTTCCTGCTTATTTCAGCAAGTCCCCACCCATCCCTCTATTACAGCACAGTACAGTGTTTGATAAGAGTTGTGACCATGAATTACCTTCAATGCACTCAGCCAGCATTCAATGATGTCTACTGAACAAAGTCACGTGCTACCACCCATGCAGGCAAAGAGCTTGCAATTACTCCGGTGCAGGAAATACACAGTTTATATATTCAGGATTTCCAGCTATTCAAGGAAGGAAGCACGGAATATAATTTGGAAACAAATTCTACTGAACCCTTTATTCATTTAAGTTGTGAAAAGCTATATAAATTGTGTCCCACTAAAATAGGCATAAAAAGACTTACATGACTACTATTTCTAAGCATATTTTTGTGTTTTTACAATTTCTTTTTAAAATGAATATGACTACAGAAAATGTATAAGTGCACTGAATGAATAAATGGACGTAAGTATATTAACATATTTTCCCACAGTGCAAGGGAATCTGAATTTTTCAGTCTTTTTCATAATACTTTGTGTCAGTATTTTGAGGAAACAATATGTCATTTCAAATACTGATGGCATTCACCTGCCCATAAATAGAATTCAAATATGTATGTACATGTTGGTATAGTTTAATATTCAAGAATGGAAAAAGATAATATAAATGCAATTATCACTTTATTTAAAATTAGGCATAATTCTTGTAAACATTAACATCTATCTCTTAGGATTATGTGTCATATATTATCTCCAAGTACATATAGATTATGAGGTATCTAAAAATTTGTATGGAATACCACCTACTTATCAAGTTGTAGGTTTTTTTTCTGTTTTGTTTTGTTTTTGTTTATTTGTTTTTGTTTTGGGTTTTTTTAAGACAGGGTTTCTCTGTGCAGCTTGGAGCCTGGCCTGGAACATACTCTGTAGCCCAGGCTGGCCTAGAACTCACAGAGATCTGCCTGCCTCTGCCTCCTGAGTGCTGGGATTAAAGGCATGCACCACCACCACCACCTGGCCAAGTTATGGGTTTTAAAATGTAGCATAAAACGGTTTTATGCTATTGTGGAAATTACATAAACATTGTTTCTTGGTGACTACCCTAACCGAGTAATTACTGATGCTTCTATTCACTTGTAACCTAACATCCACAGTTAGTACACGTTTCCATATTTTGAGATTTAAGCAAATTATAATCAAACTGCTTTCTCTTTTTTTTTTGTTTTTGTTTTTGTTTTTTCGAGACAGGGTTTCTCTGTATAGTTTTGATGCCTGTCCTGGATCTCGCTCTGTAGACCAGACTGGCCTTGAACTCACAGAGATCTGCCTGGCTCTGCCTCCTGAGTGCCAGGATTAAAGGCGTGTGCCACTGCCACCTGTCAAATTGCTTTCTTTTTTTTTATTTATTTTTATTTTTTATTTATTTTTTAATTACACTCATGATATTCATTAATTATGCACATGATATAAATTACATTTGTGGTGTTCATTGATTACATTCACAGTATTCATTCAATAACTATATGATATTCATTAATAGCATTAATTGTATTGATTTATTACATTCACAATATTATATCCTGATACTACTGTCTGTTTGTGGGTCTTATCCATCACACAAAACAGAGATTCTATACTTAGGAAATCATTGCTCTATATTCCTTTCTTCTCCATCTTGAGATAATGTCTAATCTTTCTGTCTCTATGAATTTGTATATTCTATATGTTTCATGTAATACAATTCTATAGTATTTGTCCATTTTAATGTAAACACATTTTATGTACAACTGCAGGATAAATAATACTCAGATAGGTTGATATACAAACCGCTTTCTTATACTAAAAATTTTGAAATCATTCATGAACTTCATACACATTGTGTTGAGACTACCTCTGTAGCCATTTTTCTTTATCCCTATCATTCTGTTCTCACTGTCCTATACATTTCACTTGATATTAACATTTGACTGTAAGATGTCATCACAGGACCCACAAACACACCAAGCCACAGAATTTTTACTAACATTCACAGGGCCTAGCTCTGCCCATGCAGGCTCCCCAGCTGTCAGTCCAGAGTCCATGAACTCCCACTAGCTTGGGTCAGCTATCTTTGTGGTTTTTCCCATCATGGTTCTGACTCCCTTGCAGTGGCAGTGGGACCAGGACTCATTCTGGGTATAAGAACTAGCTTTTTAGAGCCCATTCCCTATGGTGTAATGCCTTACTCAGCCTTGATGCAAGGAGGAAGGGCTAGGTCCGGCCCCAACTTGGTATGCCAGCCTGTGTTGACTATCTAAGGGAGGCCTTTACCCTCTATGAGGAGGGGATGGCCGTATGATGGGGGTAGGTGGGAGAGAGAGTGGGAGAAGGGGAGGGAGGTGGAACAGGGGTTGGTATGTAAAAGGAAAGAAAAAAACTTTTTTAAATAATAAAAAAATGATGCCATCAGGACAACCTAATATTATAAACACCTTTAAGATCTCTGTGTCTATCATTTGTGTATTTGGCAAAGTTTGTTAAAGTGTATTTAGGAGCAACATAGAGAGTCACAATACGAGAATGGAAATAAAATTACAGCCTCTCTGGTTTTATCAAGGATGTAGAATATAGAGAAAAGTATGGCTTCTAGTATTTACAACAAAGCAACATAAGCTACAAGCCTTAGATTTTCACATAAAACAAATTAGAGTGGATACAGTATACACTGGGCCCACACAAGACTGGCTCTATCAACAATCAGTTATGGAAGGGGGAGGGCCTTATAGATCCCTGCTCTTTAATGGTGGGCATTGGCTATTAATAGTGGGTTTTTTTGTGTGTGTTTGTTTGGCTTGTTTTTTTTTTTGTTTTTGTTTTTGTTTTTGTTTTTTTATGAGGAGGAAGTTTTTAGTTGTGTACCCATTGCTGAGGCTACTAGGCTCCAATGGCTAGCTCCAAAGCCATGGTCACACAGATGGCCCTGGTGGAACTCAGTGAGTCACACACACACACACACACACACATACACACACACACACACACACACAAATGATTAGATATGAATGTGTGAGGGAGCTTTGTGAGAAGTCTGGTGAACTGGAAGGTAGAGAGACAGAAGAGGTTATAAGGGTGAGAGTGCTCACTATGCATGGCCACATGTGTGAAACCATCTAAGAAATGTTACTTAATTAAAAATTAAATATTTGATGATCATTGTCAGATACAATACTCATGACTCTAAATTTAAAATTAAATAGCAAAAATTTCTTTTTAAAAGTGAGACAATACATAAAGAGTTATGCTAGAAGAAATTGCAAAGAATCCTTCAAGCAAGTATTGATTAAGTTAGGAAAGAGTTAGCCTTAGAATATCTCAAAACTCTATCAATAAAACAACACCCGAAAGGATTTCCAAACAAGAATTAAATATTAATTGTAAAATGTGAATTTTTCATTCTTATTCAAGATTATTAACAAAATGCTTATGCTAGGGAGAAATAAATCATGAGTAGAAATGATGAGGAGAAATCAGATAGATAAAGAGGCAGAAAAAGAGGTATATAATAACTGGGAAGGCACGTGGTAGAACTTGGAGGTTGGTGTTTGTGGGTGTAACTGAACCATTCACTACTCATTCCTTTGGATGAAGCATGCTTCAAATATACCCAGAAAATGTTAACACTTGTTTACATAATGAGTTAATGATGGAACACTGTGAGTATCCGCTGTATTTATATTTTGTTATATTATTGTATTTATATAATTATATTCTACAGCTTCTTCTGTGATGTTTTGCTTTAATATCTGAGGATAAATGAAAGGGGACATGGGAGTCTCTAGACTGCTATGTATTTTATGAGCTGTACTGACAGCTCAAGCAGTTCTCACAGATGTAAATTTAAGTGCTGAGTTACAATAGCATGTTTTTATATTTATGCTTATCAATAAATACTCATGCTATCTATAGGTCAAAGAAATGTCACAAGGCTTGATACAGACTAAATTTTACTTCTTTCTGTACTATATCTCAGTTAAAGGATTTCTCTCTTTATGTGGAGTGTTGGTAATTCAATTCCATTATTTATACTCCTGTGAAGTTATTCTAGATGCAAAAAAAAAAATCTGCTCTCCATATTCCTTGAGTTCCATATGGGCAGATTCAACCAACTATGGTTAAAAATGTTTAGAAATAAGTACTTCTTCACTGAAATGCATAGGTTCTTTTTCTCTTCTCATAACTACCTGAGCTATAGAAAACTGACTACAGTATTTTTAGTCATTATGTTACCAATTATTTAGAAACAGATTAAAGTGAATAGAGGATGCATGTAGCAAGCATGCCACTATGATGTCATTTTAAACAGGAGATATGAACTTCTGTAAAGCTATGTATTCAACGGTGTTCTTGAAATCTATCTCACAGAAATACGGAAAAATAACTGTATCTACATCAAAATCTGGCATAATTACTGCCTGAGATTCAAAAAAATTCTTTAAAAAAATCCTTTTGTGGATATGAAACACAATAAAATACTGGGTTAACAGAAAAACCTACAGCAACAGCAACAACAGTACTCTAAATTTGTCCATATGGCCAGGGCGCACGAGAAAATTAAATAAACAAAACATAATTCTTCCTGTCTTCTGGACATGAATTCAGAGAGGCAGACATCTGGACCAGAATGGTACTTAGCAGCAGACAAGAGTTCCTCAAGTAAAATCCCATTTGGGACTGGAAATGAGAACCTCTGCTGAAGAG
The DNA here is from genome assembly GCF_949786415.1 of Peromyscus eremicus. Taxonomy (NCBI): domain Eukaryota; kingdom Metazoa; phylum Chordata; class Mammalia; order Rodentia; family Cricetidae; genus Peromyscus; species Peromyscus eremicus. Next base: position 21,104,799 of record NC_081432.1, read on the forward strand.
GCAGCATCTGATATGAGAGTTTTAACTTAGACTGAGATGGGATACAGATGAAGCTGTGTCTATAGATGAGCACAAAAGGGAAATAAAACTAAGTCTTCAATTAGTTAGGCTCTCAAAAGTAAAACTCCAGGCTACTTGGAGCAAGCTTTCAGAAAGATGAACACCATTTCAAACACAGCCTATGTGCAAACACCGCACAAACAAAATCTATGGTAATTGGGAACATTTTCAAAGTAAAAGATGAGAGAGAATTATTTTTTGCCTAAGGTTCTCAAGCAGGGGATTTCACAGGCTGTGAACAATGTTTTCTGTTTTTTGGATTTTTTTTTTGGTAGTAGAATACACGATATGTTTGCAAATCATTCTGTTTTACAAACAGGAGTATGTAAAACACATTCACAAAAAAGCAAAAATAAAAAGAAAGATAAAAACCTCATCACCAAAAAACTTACTAGCCACCAGCATGTCCACAATATAACCTAATTCAGTTAGCACTCCCACAGGATGTCTTTGTCAATTATCAGTGCTAAATATTCCCTAACATCATCTACTGAGTAGAGACCAGAGTTCCTGCTCCATATTCCATGCAATATGCAGGCCAACATTATAACAGCTCTGTAAACAAGACAACTGGTAAGAAGTCTCTACTCATACAGGTGCTTTGTGCAAAGATGTCGAACCCTGGCTCAGACTGACCTCAGGGACTCTCCAGATTGTACAGGCAGAACTCTCTGGTGTGCTTGTCTGATTCTCGATGTTTCTCTTGCTTTCAGCCATTCTCAATGTGATGATAAGCAACAGAGCAACAATGGGAAGTTCTACTCCATCGCACAGGACCAGACAGAAAAGAGGGTCACTAAATCTATTCTGCAACTGTATTACTGTATCATCAGGGAAAGTGGCTCAATAGTTTGTATCTAAACCTCAAGATGTTAGGTCAATTATTTATAGTGTTCTTTTTAATTTTAGTAAAAAAGTAGTTTTAGTTAGTCTGACTGGAGAATTAATAGCTACTATCAAAGGACAGAAAACAATTTTTCTTCATACACAAGGCTTTACTAACCTATGCCTTTTCCATATTCAGGAAAGGCATACAATTTTCCATTAATTCAATTTTATTTATATTTTATGTGTATATGTGTTTGCATGCATATATATGTATGTATGTATGTATGTATGTATGTATGTATGTATGTACACCACATGTATGCTCAAGGAACCAAAAGAAGATGTCAGATCCCATATAACTGAAGTTACACACTGTTGTGAGCTGCCATGTGGATACTGGGAAGCAACCCTAGGTCCTGTGAAAAAGTAGTCAGTGATCTAGTGATCATAACTACTGAGTCATCTGTAGATCCCAATGTATTTTTTAAAAAGCTGGTAAATTTAAATGGAAATGCAAAAAGAAAACATTTCTCCCTCTTGTATATTTGCTTCATCTTTGTCAGTTAAAATATACATCAACTATACATAATGGCATGGATTTATTTTTCTCTCCATGTTACTCTCTTATATTATATTATTATTATAGCTAATATCTCTATGTTATGTTTATCTCATTGATACTACTTGTGAATTTACAAAGTACTCTTTTATATAATAGAGATTTTAAAGCTAATATTTTATCTACAATTCTCGACATTCTTGCTAGATATGTGTGCATTCAAATTACATTGAAAATTTGGAATCATAGTGTATATGCTTATGTTTCTAATGTCAAAAATCTTACTCTAGTATGAAATCTATTCTTGTTAAACACAGTTTCATCACAGAATTGCATCTATTTCCTTGCTTGTAACAGGACCATTATATGTTATCAATAGTCTCTGGGTGTTTTTCATTTTGGATGTATATATAAATACATAAGGGTGTCTAAATCTGTGTGCATATGTGTCTATACATGTGGAGTAGTCCATGGTGATTATGTTTCTGTCATTATCCATATATATGTGGCAAAATTCTAAAAGACAGGAGAAAGCACTTTGATAAAGTTTTCCTGCGGCTATTAATACAGTACTAATATCTATATAAACAATATCAGTCACTTTCCCAAAATATCTTACCAACAAGGGCCATTATATTTATTTTTCAGATTTGATAATAAGATGACATTTATTGGTTATTATTCTTAGCACAGTGTAACTTTTATTGAGGTGCAATAACTCTCTGGACTCTCTGGCTGCTTACAATTTTGTAAGCCTTCTGTGGCGAGAGGAAGCATGGCTGACATAAGCAGGCTGTCGGTTGTAGCCTGACTAAAAAGCCAATATTGAAATTATCAAGTGTGTCTACAAAGAAATTGTTGACAATGAGACCTGGAAAAGTAAGTAAAGCAGACCTGCAGCTAAAATTGAATTGGAGGAAGAAAATGGCCACTGAGTAATGGATAAAACCATAAAGTTTAGAAGGTTGTAATCTTATCACAGAAAGCCACACACAGACGGTGATTTCTACTCTAGTTTGTAAATTTCAAATCTGCCTAGTTGACTTCTATTTTTGCTCTTCTAAAAGACCATTCAACAGGAAATACTTAAAATTAATTTATTTGTCCTATCATCTCTAACCTGCTCAATTCAATGTTTTCCATATCAGTAAAAATAGCTAGAACATTTTCTCAGTAATAAGCCCCAAAATATCTTAGGTGGCCCATAACTCTTATCTCTCTGCATGTTTTACATCTAATGTTCACCCTTTAGAAAATCTGAGTGGTTCACACATCATGATATATACATAGCCAACAATTTTCAAACCCTCTATTTCTAAAATATAAGTGGGAACCTCTATCATTTGTCATCTCTATGACAGTTATGGCTTTGTAACCTCCTACTTCTTCCTATATCACACTCATTGTTTTCAACACAGCATTCAGAATGTCATGTACAAAATATTACAGATCATATCATTCCTGGACCAAGGCTCTCCAATGGCTCCACCTTCTACTTAAAATGAAAACCAACATTTTACAATATCTTTCTATCTGATGAGAACAGGGTTGTTTCTTAATTCCAGACTTCCCCCTGGATAGTAGTTAATTAATATTAGTTGTCAATTTGACAGGATCAAAAAATATCTATGAGACATAACTCTAGGCATGTCTATGAAGGATTTTCTTCACAGATTAGGTTGAGTTGGAAAGAATCACTCTAAATGTGGATAGCACTATTCTGTGGAACAGGGTCTTGGACTGAATATGAAGTTGAAGGCAAGTAGAGCACCAGTATTCATCAATCTTGCTTTTCTGGTTGTAGATAGCATCCCTTCCTCATATATTTGATTATAGTGATGAAAAAGGAACTAACATAGAAAAATGGTACTGAAGGATAGGGCTGTTGCTATGATTAAATTGGCGACTGGTTGTTGGACCTTGCCAACTGCTTGCAGGAGGACTGTGAGAGAGCTTAGAAATTGGGTTAGAAAATCCCTAGATCCTTAGGATATTCCAAGCAGAACTTAATGGGCCATTGTGGTGGGAGTTTGGAAGAACAGAATTTCAAGAGTGAGATGGATAATATAGGCATTAACCATGAGGTCATCAGATAGGGATAACGACACTAATGGGAGATAAAGTAGAGGTCTGTCAAGCTATATTCTAACCAAGAATCTACTGCACTGATCTTGTGGCATGATACCTTAGTGAGACTGAACTTGAAAGTAATGAATTAATATGCTTGGTGGGAAAGTTCAAGACAGATAGCATTCAGGCTGCTATATGCCTATTGAATGGAGAAGAACAATATGAAAAGTGTTCAGTTTGGTAAAGGAAAAGAGTGTGGTCAAGATGAAAGTCACAGATAAAGTGAGGCTATCACATCTATAATTGCTAAACACATTGGGGCCATCAAAGAGAAAATATGTACTCTGTACAGGGACAACAAGAAAAATGATGTGAGGGTTATTCCCCTTTCATCCATGGTTCTATCTTGTAAGATGAAAATTCATTTGAAATGGCAGAGTCTAAACTGAATATGTAGCTAATGGCATTCCGAGCTCAAACCAGCAGCCTTGCAGTATGTTTGTCCAAGGTCAGCACACCAAGGCCAATGCATCTACGATCCAAGGAAGCCACACTTCTCTCCAAACTGGCAGCAGGATTTGACAGTGTTGTCCACATGCTATTGGCTTTATAAGCAGATTGATCCAGAAATTGGGGCCAGGGGCTTGTATTGTCTTGGGTCTTCCAAAGAGTTCTAAGGACAGGCGATGTACAGCAGGGTGAGATTCCCTGCAGAGATGCCTTGAGCAGCCATTGAATGAAGCTGTGAAGGTGAAACTTACATTTCAATACATACACTCATGTGTTACAGGTACCAGACCAGATAATGAGCTGATCACCAAGAAAGGCTGTAGGTAAAAAGCGAAACTGTCCCATGAGAGAGGTTATAAGTTTTCAGATGGCAGAGCTGAAATGATGGTGCTAGCAAGCCCTTTGGAGCTGCAATGATTCCATTGTGAGACCCAGACACTGGACATGGAGCCATAGAGTTTGTTATTTGACTTGGTGACTTCTGGTCTTGCTCTGGTCCAATCTGTCTCTACTGTGCCCCATTCCTTGTTACTCTCTTAAAGAATGGGAATATTTACTCTCTACTATTTCTCATCAGAAGGATGGACTTTGGTTAAGTTAAAGGGGCTCACAGTTAAGAGGAATCTTGATTTTCAAAAGACACTGGACTTAAACTTTTGAATGGTTTCGAAATTGTTAAAGACTATGGAGAGTTTCACTGAATGGATTTTATATGATGACATGCCTATGAGCATGTGTAAACAAGGGTATGCAATGGCTGGACTTGATAAGTTACTGGGAATTAGAGACACCATTGAAACAATCCTCTGGGCATCTCTGTGATGGACTTTATGTTAGGTCAACTAGGGTAGGAAGATCTTCCCTAAATGTGGTCAGCATCTTTCATGGGCTGGGGTTTCAACATTAAAACGATACAGTGATATGAGCACAGTCATTCATTTATTTCCATTCCCTGACTACAGATGCAATGGGACTAGCTGCACCGAGCTCTTGTTGCTATGATTTCTATGTCATGGTAGAATGTAGCATCAAAGTATGAGCCTCACTAAAACCCTCTTTCCTGAAGTGCCATTTTTCTGGTATTTAGCCACAGCCATAAGGAAAGCTACCAATACAAGACGGAAACTTATAACTTCAAAGTGGTATTTTTAAGTGTCAATTTGAGAAGGTGTAAACGGGCAATTATTGATATTGGTGGCCAACATCATAGAATGCATGATCCAGGAGACAAACATCTAGACACATTTATGAGTTTGAAATTTATGAGTTGAGTTGGGGAGATAAACCTTGAATGAGGACAAAACTATTATATGGGATGGGGTTCTGGATTTAATTTAAAAAGGAAGAAAATAGGCCAAAAACCAGCATGTCTCGTAACTCAGATGCAATGTGACCAGGGATGTCATGATGGGTTGTACACCCTCAAACTTTAATTAATTAATCCTTCTTCCGTTAAGTATGACTTCTTGGGTATTTGGTCCCAGCAGAAAGAGAAGTGACTAGTATACTCTATAACTGTTGGTATCATGAAAACTCACCCTCACATGTAATGGGGTTCTGCTCTATCCCCAGTGCCATAGAAATGGATGATGTCCAATAGTTGGATTGGAAGGACAGCTTAGCTACTGGCCCATTTACCTCAGTTTTGTTGATGACTCTTCCTTCCTGAAATCTCAGTTTCCCTGAATCATTTTCTCTTGGAACTAAAAAAGTCACCTAATTAATAGAGTCCTTGGTACCAAGTGACTATGCAGTGACAATCCCAAGACGATACCGGAGGTAATGATCTACCAGCCCATGACCAGACCAGGACATCCCAATTATACCCCTATAGAAAGCCTTGATCCAACTTCTTGTTTCTTCTTCCCATATAATATCAAGACTTCTGGGAGAATGTTGAGAACAGATGGTCAGGTCATTGACCTCTGCCCTTCCAGATGTGAGCCCACTGTGAACAAAACTCCTTCCTTGATTTCTGGGATAGAGGCCAAGCTCAGTTTCTTGGGACTCCCTGAAACCCCAATAAAACAAGGACATTTTTCTGAAAAGTTTCTTATTTTCTATCCAGTATACTGTAACTATGTGAATGAGGAGAAATCACTCTAAAATTTGGTAAAGCACTTGGCTCACTAATCAGCAAAGATTTCACATACTAAGATCATATAATACCACTTAAATTGATTCCCAAGTGTCATAATTAATAATTCCATATACAAATTTAGGGACTTTAATTTAATTTTGTGGACAAGAATGTATAAAAACAGCATTTATAAATGCTAATAATTTTTAAGTGTAAGAATAGACAAATTTGGACTATGTCACAGGAGTTATACTATTGCTAACAGTATTATCCTGAACATTCTACCCTGTCTCAGACTAAAATATTATTTGGTAACCAGAATTTTTTCACAAGAAAAATAGACTATGAAAAGGATATGAAACCTTTCCATTTAAGTATATATATATATATATATATATACACACACACACTCTCAAACATACTATATACAGTGTGTGTGTATGTCTTTCTACATATATGGCATACTCAAGGAGTATGATGCTGCTCAAAGAGGCCAGAATAGGGTGTCAGACACCCTAAAACTGGAATCACAGGCAGCTGTGAGCCACTCAATATGGATGCTGGACACTGAACATAGGTCGTCTTCAAGAGCATCAAGTGATATTAACTGCTAGCCAGCACCTTTGATGTTATTAAAATTATCATTTGTGTTGTTATTAATCTTTTATAAAATTAATGGATTAAGAAAAGGCATTTAAATAATTGTCACATATAATTTTTATGTAGAACTTTCTAGTAATCAAGCAGGATAAATTTATTCATTTTAATAAAGATTTGTTAAGTGAGAGCATATTAAGATATTTAATAATAATCTTTCCTAGATTGAAATTTCAGGAAGTATCTCTTTCAACAACCAAGTATGAGAAGTTGGGGATTGAGAGAATACAGTGTTTTAAATTATTCTGTCTAAAATTGTATGTAGTGACTCATAAAATCTAAAGGATGGCATTGAATTTCAATTCAAGTAAGAAAGTTTGAAAGAAAAAAGAAAGTGAGTATATTGTTTTACAATAGATAGAGAACCTGGAGAAGTCACATATATTAATTAAAAAAATATAAACTGGGGTCTTCTGAAGATGCTATTGTGAATTACTTACTTATACTTGACTGCTATCACATGCCGCTTGTGGAAGATGGAATGATGTAGGTTGAGATGCAAAGTTACTGTAGTTTAATAATCCTTTACCATTAACATTTGTAGCTGTCCTAATGTTTACCTACAGAGGAAGGGATCATCAAGTTGGAAGAATCTAGTTTCCACCAACTGTAAAGCTATGAGGTAGAAAACTCATAGAAAATATTGCTGCCTACCTACCTGATGCCCCCACCAGTGTAAGTGGTAAATGGATTTATCTGTAGCTTTCCTTTTGCTCTGTGAAGATAAAAGACCATAGAACCTCTTCAACAGCTGAACATTTTATTCTGTGTATGCTCAATCTGTGTTCCCACCTATGATTACTCACATTTGGCTTATAATAACCATTTTTCAAGTTTTTCTTTATTTTCTTAATTTCACTTAATTGTTTAAAACTGGTATCATCATATGGCCCAGGATGGCCTGGAACTTACTATGTAGCTCCAGGTAAACTTAAACTCGTGGTCCTTCTGCCTCGGCCTCTTCAGTGCTGTTATGATATTAACTTCCTTTCACGGAGTATTTGCTATTTTACCTTGTCAGCAAATAACTGCTTAGATTGCTTTTCAACCGGTTTTCTTCTTAGGTCCAAAGAGGGTTACCCCAGTGTTGGTGACAATGTCCTAAACGAAAGGACTCTGACCATGTAAACAGAAGGATTATGATTGGGAAAACAGAAGTCTAAAGAAGGGTTTCTGTTTACCAGGGAAAATACTACCTCCTTTAATCTGCCACTGAGGTCAACTACCTCTGGAAGCACATCTTGCTCCCAGTCAATCTGAAGAGCCCCTATCAGCTCAAAACCCCACACCCTGCTGACTGTTCTATAAAATCCACTTGCCTTTTCTGCCACTTTGCTTCTCTCTGTCTCCCAAGAGATGGCATTGGCAGTTGACCCCAACATGGAACATACACATATACATCAAAAACTTTTGTCAAATATGTCAATATAAAGAAATACCCTAGTATAAAAAAAGCATAAGTAATCCATGGCATTGGTTTGAGCAAGGGGTTCTGAAACATGAGTACCAAAGCATTGGCAACAAACACAAAAACAGAAACAACTGTAGCAAATTAAAAAGTTCCACATGGCAAAGGAGAAAATAAGAGATAACTTGGAGTTTGGAAGAAAATATTTGCCAACAATACATATGACAAAGAGTTAATGTGTTAGGAACAAAAAGTTCAATAGAAAAAAAATGAAGAACTCAGATATTTCCCAAAAGAATGCAAACAAGTAGCCAAGAGGTACATGAAAATTTTATACCAAAAGGTACCAAAAAATCATGATTTTTGACCCTCAACTAAATTCTGACAAGATAAGCTACCACCTTACCCCTGTCAGAATGACTGTTATCAAAAAGTTGAAGATATTGTTGGCAGAGGTATGGGGAAACACAACCCTTAGGTACTATTAGTAGACTGTACACTAATGAAGTATATAAAAGAAAACAACATGGAGTTTCCTCAGAAGATTAAGAACAGTGTTGATATAGCATACATTAGTCTCACTTCTGGAAATTCATCTAAAATAATTAAAATCCATTTATTCATGAGCCATCTACATTCCCACTTTCACTTATCTGTAAGTCCTGAGGTATGGGAGATCAGATGTACAGTATAAAATAAATGAGCAAAGAAAATGCAACATATGTACTTATACAATGGCATGCTATTTAAAAGAAGGAAACTCTGTCACCTGAAACAAAATTGGCCATAGGCAAACCAAGCTAGTACAGAAATTGCCACGTAATCTTGGTTGAGTGTAAAATCTAAAAGTGGAGCCCTCCCAGAAACACAGGATAGAACAGTGCTCACTAGAGGCAGGGAGGGTCAGAGGTGGGGACGGGGAAGATGTTGATCAAAGAAAACAGAGTTTCAATTAAAAAATAGCAATAACCTGTGTGTGTGTGTGTGTGTGTGTGTGTGTGTGTGTGTGTGTTTGTGTGTGTGTGTGTTTACAGAGAATGGTTTGCATTTAAATTAAGCATTTCCTATTTCAAAATTGTTGAGTAAATCTTTTAAAAGGCAACACAAAAATAATGACTGAGTGACAGATCTGTTAAATAATTTGAGTTAATCATCCCACTTTGTAACTGTATACATGAAAACATCGTATTGTATCCCCGTGTGTAGGAAGAATTACTATTTTCCAATTGAAGAAAGAATGCTGCAGATTTGTGTGTCTTACACAGCCAGAATAAGAAGGCACCTGAAGGGTTTGGCAAAGTGGCACAGTAGTTATTATCAGTGTTTCCTGGCATAAGTTGTAAGCAGCCATTCTTTACTTTAGAATAGTGTTCTAGCAGTTTAGAATAAGATTGATCAGGCTCATGCAAACTGTTAGGAAGAAAGACCTGCTTGCACTGTAAGACTGGAGACTGGAGCTCTTTTGAAAACAAGACACCTCAGGAGGAAGTTTTCCTTACCACCTGTATTCATTATTTTTCTTGTGGCTATGGCCAAAGGCCTGTTAAGAAACAGCTTAAAATGGGAAAGGCTATTTTGATTTACAGGTGAGTTAACAAAGTTTATCATAGTAGTCAAAGCATGTTTGACAGGAATCTGTTACTTTCTCTCTTCAGTCAAGAGACAAAAAGAAAACAGGAAGTGGGACCACTAAATAATCCCAAAGCCTGTCCCAGTTACCCAGTTCCTAAAGGTATTCTTCTATAACCTCCCAAAACAACAATACCTGTTGAGTACCAAGTATTCAAACACATGCACCTATGGGGGACATGTCATATTCAAACAGTACGTCAGCCTTTGTAGATCACAAGATACATGTGTAACACACAGTAGCCTAACACTCGAAATGTGAGAGAACTGAGACAAGCATACTTCCTCATACTAATAGCTTAAATAGATTGAACTCCAAATTCATAAGCTAGAGTACCAACTTCAGTATGAAAAATTCCACACTAACAATGAGTGCTATGACGGGATGTGAAATGTTTATGTCACTGGTGCATGATTGACAGAGACCATTAGATAGGAAATTTCCCCAAATTCTAGGCTAATGTAGAACTCTACTGAAGAATAAGTATTTACTGATGAGGGAGAAAAGGGTGCTGACGGACTGTGACCCTCAACAGTAGAGAAATGGTTGAGAAGAAGACAAACGCCTAATAGTAACTGGGGTAGAATAAGATGGGTCTGGAGAGAAACAAGAATACTAATATGTGGAAGATAGAAGCAGGCACAGAGTCTAAAGCTCCTTCACACAGGGCAGTATTGGACTGAATGTAACGGTAACAGCAAAAAATGGCACTCAGATTCAGGTTCATTTTTTTTTTAAGTATGATAATTGTCTTTGTTAGGGTTTTTAATTGCTGTGAAGAGAAACCATGACCATGGAAACTCTTAAAAAATATTTAATTGGGGTGGCTTGCTTACAGTTTGAGAGGTTCAGTCTGTTATCATCATGTTGGGGAACATGATGTCTTGTAGGCAGACGTGGTGCTGGGATAGTAGCTGTGAGTCTGACATCTTGCAGGCAAGAGGAAGTCGACTGGGCGGTATCCTGAGCATAGAAAATCTCAAAGCCTGCCCCCACAATGACACACTTCCTCCAACAAAGCCATACCCACTCCAACAAAGCCACACCTCCTAATAGTGCCCCTCCCTATGAAATTATGTAGGTTAATTGCAAAGTACCACAGCAGTAAATATTATATGTCTTTGTAAACATCATGTTTGTTTGAGGTAGAAAATGAGAGGTAAAAGTGGAAGCAGGAGTCGATGTCAGAAGCTGATGCAAGAATACAGGTGATAAATGCCAGTACCTGAACTAAGGAGGTGACCACAATATCCTTAATGCTACCCTTAGCATGAATGAACTCTCAACAATTCCTCATTGGACTACAGGATTCTCTATCTCCCCTTTTTAGAACATTCACTGTACAACATTTAGGACTGTAAATTATTTCTTTGCTTCTTTAAGAAGCAAATATTTTTAAAAGCTTCTTGCCCATTTTATAGCCTATAAATGTCTTTTTCTAGAAGGTGGGAACCATCCATTTGAAATCCAGTCAACCCAGATTCTTTCTTATTTTCCCAGTTTTTCAGATGAGTAGGAACCTGCCTTCAGAAGGCACATTTCATCGTGGAAAGAGAATTCATCATTTAAAAAAATTAACTATTGCTGGTAGTGAAACTAATTAGCAAAAGTAATGACTTTCAATTCCTATAATTTCATCTCTGAAAATCTTCAGCCCATTTGTGTTCTTTTTTTTTTTTTAAGTAAAGTTGAACACAGACTGCATTCTGACTTGGGTTTCCTATCACAATAAACTAGGCCAAAATCTTTCCTGATGCAAGTTCTTAATAGCAGGAATTATGAAAATCATAGATAAGTCTAGAAAAATTTAAAAGAACAGGATAAGCAGAATGCATTTTAAGACAAGCATTGGAAGGACTACAAAATTACTCCTAGATTTAGAACTGAATTTGCTGAATTTTTAAAATTCCACAGGACTACATATTTTGAGTAAATTTATTAGGTATATTGAGGCAATTAACCTTGGAAACAGTGAGTACCGCACGTGTCTATGAGCCATCGATTACAGGAAAGAGCCACACCTGTGTCAAAGTGTAGGCAGAGAGAAGATGGCACCAGAGCACTGAGCTAATGTATTAACAAATCTTGGTACTGCATGAGAATGTCTAGGAAGAATGGAAAGGACTGGAGAACCTTGAAACACAGAACAGAGGTTCGATGGAACCTACCATTTATAAATATAGAGAAGGGCCTCGTGAAATACTTAAGTCCATAAGTGCTTCCCTTGCAAACATAAGGACCTAAGTTTGATCCTCATAACTCAAAAGAAAACTGGTTGGCATAGTGCCATCTTGAGATCCCAATGTTGGGGAAGTGGGGAACAGCAGGTAGCCAGCCAGCCAAATCTTCTCAGTAAACTCAAGGACAATACTACAGCCTGTCTCTAAAGTTAAAGCTGGATGTCACCTGAGGAGGTGACCCATGAAACCTCACACACATATAACATGCACATCCACATCCACAGACATACAGACATACAAACAAACACACTTACACATGCGTACACAAGAAATTCTAGGGAAAATACAAGATGTAGAAAAGCAGAGTGATGGACTGAAGGAAATCTGAGATGAAGGACACTCATGATCAGAAAAGTCACAGCCTTCTGTGGAAGGGCTGCTTCATCATGTAATTTTACCCAGGTCTCCTTGCACTGATTTTCATAATAACCCAAGCCAAATTATATCATGAAGCAAGTAATGAGGTCACGTCTCTTCATGTGCTGTGTGGTAATTCAGTATACATTTATATTGAAAGCATATTCTGATAATAAATAGGGCTTATTAAAACCATTCCATTCTTTTTTTTAAGTAAACCATCCATCCGTGGCAGGTTTTTTCATACTCTCATAGTGGAGGACATTCGGCTAACTGCCTGTAGACAAGCAATAATGAGGTAGTTATTGTTATCACCAGCATGAACGTGCAGTGAACATCGGTAGCTTTTTTTTTTTAACCCACCAAGAATCATTTTAAGATTTGATATGCTCCAATTCATTTGCTGCTGTTGACATTTTGAGGTTGTGCCCAGTAACCTAGGCAACTGTTCTCATTTCTCTCTTAATTTGCTTCTATTTATAGAGCTTATATGGATTCCATGGCCTCAAAGATCTTTCTTTAAAGCAGAGTAGAGTAGGTATACAAGCTATGACATCCTCGTGGGTGTGGGTAAATATTAAATAAGTGATAAACTCCCAAATAAAGGCTGCTGCAATTTATATGGTGTGGGAGCCCTTTCAAAAGTGGCAGAACTTCATGCCAAAAGATGAACTGACAATGGTTGAAATTAAAAACGTAAGTGCTTCCTTTTGTTATTCATATACACAAACAATTCTAGCAATTAGAGACCACAGCTTCAGGTACTTTCAAAAAAACCTCTGGCTGCATTAAGTACTACTGAATGAGTCTCCTTTTACCAGCCCTCATGATCTGGTTTAATTGTAGGAGACAGGGCTTTACTGGCTTCCAAGCTGTGTGGGTGGACGGAAGTAACACTGGGCCATCTTGGGCTGGGATGGAGCAAACTAACATTTTTAAATGTTTCCTTGGAAAAATGTCCCTGAAGTGCCAGGATGAGAGTTCCTATCTCTTTCTCTTAACCAGTAGATCTCATAAAATATAGGAATTCAACTTCCGTGTAACTTTGAGGTGTTTGAGAACACCAGCATGAGACTTTCCTGTCTCCATCAGGGCTCTCAACCACTTCTGTAAGGTTATATATTTGTGAATTCCACTTGTTTGTAAATATAACCTTGCAAAGGTGGTTGATACCTTTGATGGAGACAGAATCCATGGATTGCCATGCTACCTTCCCAGATGACAGGACCAGGTCTCCAATCAATATTGAAAAAGCAAAAACTTGACATTTCTTGGATTATTTTCTCTGACTTACTTTAGTGTAAAGAGTTGATTGTTTGGTCTCTGTTTTAACTCCATGTTACCTATGCAACCATATGTGTTCTGGTATCATTGGGAATCACATCAAAGGCAAATTTCCTTTTAAACTCTTGAAATGTCTCCTAATGTTGTTACCTTTTGAAACAAAACAAACAAACAAAAAGCACTTCAAAAGACTTTTGGTAGCAGAGTATGTAGAATGTCAGAAATGTTCAGTACCATGAAACCAAGAGTCTTGTTATGCTTTCTTAGCTAGGGGATATGTGTTTCAATGGATGCCTGAAGCTATACATGGTATCTAATTTTATACTTATACATGCTTTTTCTATGCATACATCTTATTATAAAGTTTAATTTATAAATTGAATTGATTGTTATCAAGCAACAAAATAGAATACCTGTAGCAATGTGCTCAAATTGCCAGTATTGCTACTCTTGCAACTTTGGACCAGTTTTAAGTAAAATAATGATTACTTAAGTACAATGCTGGAATGGAAGATCACAAAGTTGACCTAAGAATCAAGATAACAACATGGTGGCTGATGGAATGGTGGTATTCACAGGATGGATGGGCTGAACAAAGGGTGACTTAACTCCCATGTAGGATGGAGTCATAGTGAGCACATACAATTAAAAATGTCTGAGTGGTTTATTTCTGGAAACGCCCATTTTAAATTTTTGACTATGTTCAGCTGTGGGTTAATGAAACCTCAAGAAGTGAAATTATGGAAGATTATTGAGTCTTATAATATCAGAATACCATGAAATAAAAACTGATAGAATATATCCTCTGTGCCAAGAATTGAATTAATTTCTCACATATCTAATTTATTCTTGAAAATTCACACAAAATAGATACTGTTATAATTTTACAAATGAGAAAACTGAGCATCAGAAATAGAATGCTTTTGAAGTTTATTGTTGTAAATAATATAGCAAAGACTCGAATCTATTCTTATGTGACTCTCAATACCATACTCTTGACTGCTACTTTGTCAGCATTGCTAGAAGCTGGATCACTTCTCCCTACATTTCAATCTCTACACTCTTTCAATTCACTTTATTGAGCATCTCTAAATACATAGTTGTCCTGAGAGGGTTTGAGAAGCATTCTCTCAGCTGCTCTCTTACTAATGCTAAGACAATTTACTGAGCCTCAGCTGCCCTTGTTGTCCCCATGGCAGAAGATAAATCAGGGAACTATATGAGAAATTAGATTTCTCTTCTTTCTATTATTGAAACAAAACAAAAAGTCAGCACAATAAGAGGTCATGTGCAACATAACTGCCTCTCCTCTGTGAGTTTCATGCTGGGAGATTTGAGTTTCACTCCCAACAAAATCCCCTGCCATCCTATTCTAGTTGCCTAAAACTCATTTTATCAAGGGGAAGTAATCTACCACAGGAGACTGAGTAACTGGGCTTTACCAGGTAGATGCTGAATATGAGTCAATAAACCAATTTTCCTATTGATAGAAGATCTAGGACTGAAACATTTAGATACTCATAAGATTCAAACAGGTGTGATTTTATGACATCATCTTTGGTTTCACAAATCATTTTCCCAGTGGACAGTTGTACTATCAATTCTACCCTGAGTCATCTGCCATAGTAAATGTGCTGTTCTAGAAAGTGTGCATGTATATGTGAGACCATGAAACCTGTGATTTTGACACAATCGACATGACTGGCATAAACTATTTAAATTCCTTGAATCTCCTTCTCAACTTTCCAAATTAAGGAGAGAATAATAATAAACACAAAGTCCAAGTCTTTTGTTAAAGAGATACAAACTTGGAGATGCTGTATGAACTCCAATATGTTACTCAGTGCTCAGAACTGCTGTGTTTATAGAAAAATATAACTTAGCATGGATTTAGTTTAATCTTAAGAAAAGTTGGATTCATAAAAGCTTTACTATAATAAGTTTAGGAAGTAAGTCTATAATAAATCTTAACAGAAATCTATTTTCATGCCTCTTTCATTTTGAGACTTTAAGATGAAAAATCGTATGTTATATTTGATTAAAGAATGAACAGAATAAACAATAATCTCTGTAAACAATCTTCTGCAAATCTATTATACAATTAAGCTCCTGTGCCACTGTGGAACTTGTTCAGTAGATATAATCACACTGTTGGTCCAGAGAATTCCCATGCTCAATATTGGGATAACCATGTTTGCTTGGCTCTCCAATTGCCACTTTATAAGGCCTACACTATTGGTCATTTAATATTTGTCTCTCATTGTCTACCGACTCTGAATCATTATTTTTAGTTATAGACCTTTACAATACCCAATGGCATTTACAGCTGATGACAGCTGTAACAGATGCTGCTGAGCCAAAACTACTAGGAGTGAAACACAGAAAATAAAATGATATAAATAACTGTCACTCAATGCCTAAGTAGTGTCTGAAATTGGTTCTAGTACATGTCCAATATAACAGAGCATGCATAATATAAGAAGAAAAAAAATGTTGAGTCCTTCATTATGCAAGGGACAAGAAGGAATCTAGACATTTGTCTTTGCAGAGACTATGAAATCAACACAGAGCATGGTGTAAGTATTCAAATGATTCTCAGAAAAACCATGATGAATTTTATGATATTTTCTCAAAGTACTGGTGTTCATGAAATGCATTGAAAAAACAAAACAAAAATTCTGAATGTAATGCAAAGATATTTTCCCAAAGTACTGGTGTTCATGAAATGCATTGAAAAAACAAAACAAAAATTCTGAGTGTAATGCAAAGATATGATCCTAAGCTGGACTTAATAGGCCATCCTAGTAGGAACATGGAAGACAGTAATGAACTCTAAGGGTGATTTGGATTTTGGTAACCCAGTTCAAGAGATTTCAGAGGAACAAATAATTAGAGATTAGTTTTGTGATATTTTGGCCAAAACAAAACAATGTAGCTGTTTATTGCCTTTGTACTAAAATTTTACCAGAATTTTAGATTAATGTCCTTGGCAGATGAGATT
The DNA here is from genome assembly GCF_949786415.1 of Peromyscus eremicus. Taxonomy (NCBI): domain Eukaryota; kingdom Metazoa; phylum Chordata; class Mammalia; order Rodentia; family Cricetidae; genus Peromyscus; species Peromyscus eremicus. The sequence continues at coordinate 21,121,483 of NC_081432.1, forward strand.
TCAAGACAGCCTAGTATTGACTGTGTCATGTGGTTATGGGTATTCCATCTTGTGCAGACTACCAAGAAAAAGAACAAGTGAGACAAAGAGAAATACAAAATATACAGTTTGAGGAGAAAAGGAGCACCAGGAAATGTAATGCTGGAACCCAGGCTTGTCCTCAAAGAGATGAATAGTTTAAAGAAAAGCCTGATGCTAAATGGACTAAAAGGAGTATTAACGTCAGGGTAAGACCACACACAGCTAATCCTGTAATCTGTGAAAGGAAAAGGCCTGAGGTGTTTCTAGGCCTAAACAACAACTGGAAGATGATGTAAATGCATATCAAGGAGAGGGCAAAACCACAACTGGAAACTGATGCCAATGAAAGTCAAGGAGGGGCTCAGGTCCCAGCCCCAGCAAGCAGAACTTGGCCGCCTCCACCACATGGTTCTGGATCTAGAGACAGACTGCAGGAAAGGGGTTGTGGAATCTTTCTCGTTGCTTAAGGAAAGATAATGACTGAGGTCAGATGCATGACAGGGGAGTCCCTACATAAAGGCCCAGAGAAGCTATTGTTTGAAGCTATAAAGGCGAAGCCTGGATTGCATTGGAGAACCCAAGATGTTAGAGATGCCAGAGCCATGGGATACTCGCCTAGGAGAGCTGATAACAGGGTATAGAACCAGTCCAAGAAAAAAAGGTGTGTTGCACTCAGCAAAGCTAGAGGGAGTGGGAAGTTTGAAGAATGCTTTGACATTAGACTAGGAAATGCAGAATTTGGAGTTTGCCCTGCTGTTTTTTGGTCTTGCTTTGGTCCAGTGATCTTCACTATGCCCCTTTTAGCTCTTTTAGAATACTAATGTATATTCTGTGCCATTGTGTGTTGAAAGTGTGTGATTTGCTTTTTGTTATTACCTTTCAGGGGTTTACAGTTAAAAGATAGCCTTTAGTCACAGAAGAGACTTTGAATTTTGAACTTTTAAACAGTGTTGAGACTGTGAAAGATTATGGGGACTTTTGAAGTTTGAGATATGATATGTCTATAAACCTATGGGGGCCAGGGAGTAGAAAGTGATTTGAATGAGAATGGCTCTCCTAGGCTCATAAATTTGAATGCTTGGTCACCAGAGAGTAGAACTGTTTGAGAAGAATTAGAAGGGTTAATAGGTGTGATCTTATTGGAGGAAGTATGTCACTGGTGTTAGGCTTTGATGCTTCAAAAGTTCATGCTGGGCTCAGTCTCTCACTCTCTTCCTCTTGCTTGTAGATCAGGATGTAAAGCTCTCAACTACTGCTCCAGCACCATGCCTGTCTTCTTCCTGCCAGAATGGTCAAGGACTAACCCTCTGATACTGTGATCAAGCCCCCAATTAAATGCTTTCCTCTATAAAATTTCCCTCAGTCATAATTTCTTTTCACAGCAATCAAACAGTCACTAAAACAATTATGTAATTTTGAGCCTCCTTAATTTTAGTTAAGCTAAGATGCTAATATCAAAATATTACAAAGTCAATACGAGATTTAAGTAAAGTAAATGCGAAATTACTATTTCTTGTACCAGAACACCCAGCTGAAAGAGAATAAGTCAGGAAAGAAACAAGAGCTGATAAACCCAAAGAAATATTACCAAGCTATGCATTGCTACAGACTTTTAAGGTCAGTTCCAAAGGGGAGCCATTGGACTATACTTAAGAATTTCCAATGTGTTAGTAAAGAGTGAATCGGAAGAATGTTAATACCCAACACAAAGGGTTGGAGGTAGAGATATATGATTCACAACAATTAAGCATTTTCCAAAGGAATTTCACATCATAATTATAGGTAGGGCTCAGGGAAAGACAGGAAGAACATCTGAGTCATTTGGAATATACAAAGTAGAAAGCTAAAGCAACAGAGGTATTAGGTGAAATATAATCCAGTAGATCTGATGGTCAGTGCTCTGTCTTGTTATTGTTTGCGGTGAGGTTATCACACAGATTCATTGAAGAGAAACTAGATTGTTATGGAACTATATACAGATGGAAGAAAATCTACAATCCAGGAAAATTTCTAGATGATCTAAAAATTATAAGCAGTGCTAACATTCCTATGAAAGACCTATGAGAGGTCCAGGAAGAAGATCAACAGGGTCATCTACCTGGTTGGTAACCAGGACACATGGAAATAAGGTAAGATTTACCTTTTCATTATACAGCTTTAAGGCTTATAAAACACTCTACTATGTGTCATCTTATTTGGAGTTACTAAGGAAACATGAAAATATCTGATCTAATCCTCATTTTCTACAAGAAGAAATACAAAGTATCTTCATGTTAAGGGTCTAAACCAAGAATTCATTGTCTATTTGTATAAAGCCTGATTGTAAAAACAGTCATGTTTATCCAAATGTAAAATATTCCCTTTGTGTTAAATGAAATTGCTTATAGCAGTGGCTTGTCAGCCTTGAGACTTACCTTGATTTCAGTCACACAAATATACTCCTCCAGCTACTAGAGCAGAGTTTATCTTTAGCAAAATATACATTTCTTCTTCTATTGCTACTTTTATGACTCCACCCCCTAACAATGATAGCAGCTATATGTGAAGAAAATAATACCTAGATACTATGTGTTCTAGACAGTTCCTACATGAATTAACTTCAAGAGGATTGACAACCCAAGTAGCAGCAGAAATCTGAATCTCAAGATGGAGTCTCTATCCTGTATATTACCAACTACTTTCTGACTATATAAGAATGGTATCTATTTTCAGAACAATTTATACTCAGAAGAAAGAAAAACATGGACTATTCTTACTACAAAAATTAGAGAAAAATAACTTTGTGTGTGTGTGTGTGTGTGTGTGTGTGTGTGTGTGTGTATGTGTGTGTGTGTGTAGGGAGACACAAAAGAAAGCACTAAAGATAAGAAGAAAAGTCCCTATTACTGATTCAGTAGGAGATTTTGTTTCCTATTATTTCAGAGTATATTTACAAAATCCTGGATCCTATTCTCTACACTAAACAAACATGCATACATTTTCACTTTCATGTTCATAAGGTTTTTATACGATCAAAAGCAGTTTGGAATGATCCCTTACCAGACATTAGAGCCCTCACTCTGATTTCTCAAAACAGAAAATATTTTCTTAGCTTGCTATACCCATAGTCTGAGCCCTTCCTTTCTGTGCTTCAGAAAGTCAGATCCAGATCCAAGTGTCTCATGTATGAGAGGCTTCCTGGATTAACAGGGACTACTTCCAGCCCACAGATGTTCTTCTGTAGATGACTTACTCGGTCAGTTTTCCCTTCTGTCTGAATGCTGGCGTGACTCCGGACCTCATGATCTTCTTCAAGGTCAGAAACATCCTCCAGTTCCTCTGGAGTCTGTGAAAAGAAAGCAAAGCAAAGCTGATGAGCCTGTAAAATGTTGCCATCACTTTGAAGAGTCTGTAGGACCTCAGAAAGGTGACTGTTGAAGTGACATCTGATAATGGAATCCAACCCCAGCTAGGCATACAAGAGAGGCAGTAATTCAAATAAAAACCTCAATATTTTCATACCAGCATTATAATAGATAAAAAGTGGAAACAACTCTACTGAAGAATGTGTATACAAATATTGTCCATCCACACAGTAGAAGATACTTTGTTCATAAGGACAAGCCAAATAGCTATTCATCTTACACAGTAGATGAGCCTTGATTATATCATGCTATATGAAAGATGTCAATCATATAGTACATAGAACATGACATGAAATTATTGGAATATGCAAATCCACTGGAAACAAATTTGACTGGTACTTTATGGGAGAATGGTGCAATGACTGTTAAATGGGTACACACTTTCTCTTTGGGATGCCGGCAATTCTGGAATTAGAGAATGACGATCGCTATGGACTATATGAATTCACTTAAAACGTTGAGTTTTTGCTTTGAAAATGAAGAGCTTTATTGTATATAAATTATAGTCCAATAAATGTGGAATAGAAGAAAAATTAGAGATCAGATGGAAGATTGGCAGTCAGTGCAAAGCAATTTGACCAACCACTGTATGGTTACCCACACCAAGTTGCTTAGAGTTAATAAATTTTTAAGTCAGACAAGTTTCATTAGGTCAATAAACCATTAGTTGCCGTCACAACTGTCAAGAAACAGCATTTTCTAGGAGCTTACATGAAAAGTAACATAACTTGAATGTCTGCATGTATTATCAATAGTTAGCCAATGTCCATTCTCGTTTTTCAGTATCAGTTGAGGCAGCTCTTACTCAGGAAATCTCAGATAGAGTTGGATAACTTAGATGGTTTTCCTCATCTTCTTGATTTGCCCTTGTCACAGCTCATCATACTTTAGCTCTTTATTTTTTTTTTTTAAATTTGGATGCTAAATATTGCATGGTCTACCCTGTGAGGTAAGGATCAAGTGATTTTACTTATCAAAATAATAATTTAAAGCTAACCACTGTCTTTACTGCAAATACATGTAGAAATACATACAAATAATTAATATTTATTTCATTTTACACAGTCACAGCTTTAGAATATGATGTGTTTAACACAAGGCCCTAATGTCCAATCTAGGAAAAAAATAGTTTTTTATCAAAATCATTCAAAATGAAGTGAAAGACAGCCTTGAGACTGTGTCTCTTCTATAAACATGGTTTCTGAAGACTGGCCTCCTTAAACCACTTCTGATTTTCCTTAAACTTTGCTTGTTATACAGTAATTTGGACATTTTCATGATTGCCCGGGGTCTTCCTTCCTTTGGTACCAATCTAAAGATGGGACAGGTGATTATTAGTTGGTATAGTGGAATAAAGTATCAATTTCTCATTCACTATTGGCTCCAGATAATTTATCATCTCATGGTCTTTGTTCTCCAACACTTGTAATGAACAGTGCCCCCCCCCATTGCTTCACTGCAGAATCCTTTATATTTATTTCATCTTACTGCTAGCAGATATTAATATTCTTCCCTCACCGAGGCCTCCAGTGTGCTCAGCTTTTGTTATCTATCCACAGATCTTTTGCAGCTATGAGTAACAATGATCATGGAGCAATTGATTCTCTCTTCCCGGGTACTAATAGCCTGAGTTGAACACCATGCAACTTCTACAAAAACCACACATTTTACTCTTAGCCATTTCGTGTAGTCTCATGGGAGTTTTGAGAAAACACATTTTCTATCTCCCTCCTTGATATATCCAGCAAGTCTCCTGATACATGAATATATTTTGTTGATCCAATCCCCTTTCTTGTATATGTTGCTTTTAATTGAAGACTGTCTGATGCCTCCACTGTGATCAGTTTCTTAGGCCCTTTTTTTCTTACTTGGGTTGCTTCATCCTTTAGTGCTACATAGCCCCATCATCCACTCCAATATTTCATCAAGTCCCAAATAAAGCAAACTAACTAAAAAAACTATGCTTTCAGAAATCTCGAGAACCATTTTTGCTGCTGGAAGAGATAAGTCTACCAATTACACTCACATATTTCTGTGCTTTCTTTTTCCTCTAACATGGAACTAATATTTTTCTTGCAAAGCCACCAAAATTGACCTCTTCTCTACACGAACAAAATCTGTGGGAGAGTGTTCAAAACACTTGCTGACACACATGTCACATTCCGGAAGGCAAGAGGTTAGAAGGCATTGCAAAATAAAAAGTTAAGTTTATAGTGAAACAGTTTAAAATAAGCAGAAGCCAAGAAAGAAGAATTCTTTAACTGTTTTCAGGGATACACCTGTTAACGTTTTCAGCTATGAAGGCAAATTGTGGAAAGATTAAAATGCATTTTTTAAAAAGGGTAGATTGGGCTGATGGGATACAATATATAATAACCTCTCAAAAATAGAGTTCTTCTCAACTAGTGACTTTAGAAATCTGAAATTTCGGAGGCTGGTGGTATGAGAACAGGCTTAGCATGTGCTCTGGTTTCATTTCTGTTGCTATGATAAAACACCCTGATAAAAAGCAACAGCAACAGAGAGGAGAAAAGCATTTGTGTGACTTGAAATTCCAAGTTACAATCCATCATTTTGTGCAAGTAAAGGCAAGAACTCACATAAATTACATGACTTCCTCAGTCCAAGGTAGACACATAGTAAATGCATCTTTGCCTGCTTGCTTTCAGCAAACTTTCTCCTCGTTGATGCTCTTCAGGACCACCTTCCTAGGGAATAGTGTTACACACAATGGGTGTTGTCTTCCTATATCAATTAACAATTAAAAATTTCCTCCACATACATGCCCATGGGCTGACCTGATATCAATAATTAAATAATCTCCATTAAGACTCTCTTCCAAAGTGATTCTAGTTTGTGTTGGGTTGGCAGTTAAAACTAACCAACACAATATGGGGAAAATGTATGTGTTTCCAATTATCAGTCTATGACAGGAGATTGAACTATCAAAATAATGATGATGTGGGGCACAACAACCCAGTAACTTTGAATAATGCAAATCTGAATTTGAGTTCTGGCCATCCAATGAGGGACACTGTCCATTCTGTAAACCTTTTAAAAATTTGCTCTCCTCAGACCAGAATCTAGGTCATATTACCTAAGCCCAAAGGGTATTGTGCAGCTCAATTGTACTAAGATTCTGTAAGGGATAAACCTGCAGACAGAGCTGTGGTATAATAAGATTGCTTTTCTGTTGTTTTCTTCTTCCTGTGCTATCTAATTCTGATATGTTTTTCACAAAATTTTTATGTAAACTTCAGTGCTTCCAATTTGATCCAAATTTATTTTCAGACTGTGACCTGGACAGCCCACTAAATACTTCTTACTTAAGAATCCTCAAATAGCATGCTCTGTGGACATGGTGGTTAGTGAACACCTGTAGTTGTATAATTACACCTACATATTATGACTGTGCTAAACAGGATTTAATATAATTCTGTATATAATGCTTTTCTTATGAAGAAAGTGAGGAGGATTTTTAATTGAAGTTTAATTTTTCTTAAGATTAAGATAATCTTTTAAAGTGGCTTTGGCAAGGATTTACCTTAGAATGTTCTCTAAGGGATGGTGGGGATGAATTACCTTCCTTAAGTGGACTGCATCTAAATCTGAACAAAACACAGGTGGCTCAATTGTCCAGAGAATTTTTAACAGTTCTAGGTATTAATTAGTTGTTTCTTATATCAGAATTAATTAGTTGTTTCTTATATCAGAACTCAGGAAATTCATTTTATATTTACCTCTCAGAATTTGCTTATTAAAAGCTTTCCTTAGGGAGCCCAAAAGTGACTTGAAGTAAGCGTAAGTTCCATACCCATGATACAGTAAACATACTACCTAATACCTCGGGGTAATCACAGAGACAAAATAAGATGATGTACTTAAATATTATTCATTAAATATGAAATTTTGAACTGTTGATATTGTTGATAATTTTAAATTGTCATTATTTTCCTTGAATCTTAGTTATGTAAAAGAGGGCAAATAATCAGATACAATGCTTGAAAACATGCCACTTGAGAATTTTATTTGAGGTAGCAAGGAAGCCATAGAGCGGACACTAAAACTTCAGGAGCAGAATAAATTATGGATATATACATGGGTAGACGATAGATAGATGGACAGACGGACAGATACATTTCTTTCTTGGGAAGTTCTGTGCTTTATCAGTGTTTAACATGGTCTCGTTTATTCTTTTTGCATGTGCAGTGACGTGAATGAATGGTCTTATGACTGGAAATTCATCTTTCCAAACCTCACAAAGGCGTAAATCTAAAGTTTCAAATAGAAAATTGATGTTCACTAAAGAGCTACAAAACAACGATATAAAGATAAAAAATTAAAGGAAGGGAAAGGAGAGGGAGGGGAGGGAGGGAGAAACTGACAAACTCTATACCTCTGACCCAAAAGTTGAAATTTAACTTTCCTTAATGTTCAACAAACCAGTGACCTTCCTGACACAGTTCCCTAATTCTACTCCCCCAACTGCTCTTTTATTCTGACCCATTATAAGGGATGATGATAATTATTCAATTTTATACAAGGATTTTTGAGGACCCTGGTAACGATGTAAACATGTGGGGTAAATCACAGCCTCAATCTCTGGATCAGGAAACTAGTGGGTAGTCATTCCTCTGCTCAGAATATATCAACAAAACACAGCAAGTGCAGAAGTCGCATATCAATTCAGCAGTAGGGTCATAAATGAAAGTGACACCATCAATATGACCGTCCCTATTCAGCCACCAAATGAGCCTGTCACATAGCTCAGATCCTAAGAGGAGCATTCCTAATTCATGAAAACTGTCACAAGATGAGTCCAGCTGGAAGCTTAAATAAAGACATAAAAGACAAATGAAACCATGAATAATAATAAGGTTTGGGTGAAAGCATATTTTTGGAAAGTTCAAATACTAGAAATTTCTAGATTCTTCTCTTTAGATTAGGAAAATGAAGCAGTCATGTTTAATTAAGCTCTTCGTGTATAATTCATCAGCAAAATGGAGCCTGGTAATGCCATGTTCCTTTTCTCAGTCACTCTTAACAATTGACATACTATTAATTCTTGTTATTTTACTATCATGGTAGAGAAGACCAACCCTTATATTTAATAGATAATGGTTCAGTATCACACAACTAATAAAGGCCACTTCAAAACTGGGCCCAAAAGCTATTTCATGGACCATGTGACATGGTAGTCACAATTGCATGATAAGTTTGAGAAACTTAAGAAGTGCTGTGTGCATTACAAAGGGTTTAGGGAGGCTAGGGAAATTCATTCATCAGGAAAGTGTTTGCCACGAAAGCATGAGGACTTTTGTATCCTTAGCACCCAGGCTAAATCTGGTATGCATACCTCTGCTACCCATAGTTTGGGAAGGGAAAGACTGGAGACTTCAGGGCTTCCTGTCCAGACAGTCTAGTGAAACTGCTGAGCTCCAAATTCAGCAAGACTGTCTCACAAAAATAAAATGGAAAGTGTTTATGGAAGACATCCTATGGGGACCTTTGGCCTCCACAGACACTTGTACTCATATACACGCCTACACACCTACACATCTACACACACACACACACACACACACACACACACACACACACACATACACAAACGCAGCTTTAAAAGCATGAATATGCTACTTACAGAACAAGGTAGGCCAGGCATTTGGAGACGTTGAGAATCACAAGTGACTTCTCTCAAGTCTCCCTCTCCTGCCACATATTATAGATTGACTCAGGCCTTCCTCACTGCTCCGCTGCTGCCTCCCTATAACTAGATATAACTTTGCAAACTGAATTGAGAGAAAGTCTTGCTGGAGGCTGTGGGAGTATACAGCAGGTAACAAAAATATTCAACAAGTCGACTCACCAGGTGAATAATTCTCTGATGGGGAGCCCCACTTGGCAAAGACTGTGAGGTCGCTGACTGTGAATGACTATTTGCTTCTTCTGTGTCTTATAGTGACTTTCTTATGTGCCACTACATTTCTTCCCTAAAATCAGTTGTGGGTATTTCCCCTACTGCTTGTGTGTTTATCTCATGAATATATTCCATCTTTTGGGAGCACATATAGCTGTGGATGTTCAGGAAGATGATCTCTGCTTAAGCTGTGTAATTTTGATGAAAAGAAATAATACTAGCATATTTTTTATTACTCGGACTGACATATGAAAATGGCAATATTCTCAGCTACAAAGCGAGGTGTCTGTTTCTTTGAACCAAAGTCAGGCTGACAACATTAAGATATAAATTCCCTGCAGCAATTGGCTTTCTGCACATACTCCTAACCTCAAGGTGCAGCCAACCTACTGTTTACTGTTTAAGTCCTGAATTTCAGTGTCACTCTCTGTATAGGAAAGCTCACCACTCAGAGCTATACGCCTACTTTACTCTCCATGCCTGTTCAGCACGACCTCCCTAGCCTGAGAGAAACTGTGTAACTTATCATGTGTTTTGGAATGGGTCAGACCCTGTATATGTGACTCATAATTGTCCAGAGTTTGGCAGCTGAAGGAGGTATATAGAGATAGAGCTATGTAGAGAGAACTGCTGTCATAAGAGCTTTGTGGAGCTACGAAGAGAGGATGTGTGCAGAGAGAGCTGAGAGTGAGTAAGAGTGTGAGTGGGTGGGTGGGTGAGTGAGTAAGTGATGTAGAAGTGAGGGGGTGAGTGAAGAATGAATGAGTAAAGAGTGAGTGAGTGATGTAGAAGAAAAATGCAAGTTATGAGTGGAGAAATGCAGCAGGGCAGAGAGAAGTGTGTGTAGAAGAGTGATATATGCTATGGAGGGTAGAGAGAGCCATGAGATAGAGCTGTGTGAGAGAGATGTGTGGGTAGAAGACAGAGCTATGTAGACGAGATGTATAGCTGTGTAGAAGAGGTGTGTGGAATATGTAACTGTGTGGACGATATAGCTGTATGGACACAGAGAGATTTTCAGGAAGGGATTCTTTTCAAGATGAAGTAAAAAGAGAAAGTTACCATCAGAACATATGTGTTTCCTTATTACCCCTCAGATAGAGAAAGTCTAGCCCTCAGTACATTCACGGAATTTTTTTTTTTTTTTTTTTTTTTTTTTTTTTTGCATATCCTGGAGGCAGTCTTGAAGCAGGTTCTCCCAAAGGCTGCTGATAAAGTCTGTTTATTTCCCAGACTAGTTCCCTGGGTTCAATACACACCAAGGTAAAGAAGAATTAAACTTTCACCCACAGCCTGGGTATCAGTGGATCTGAAAACTTCCCAAGTCATTTCTTCCCTTTTATTTTTAATTTAATCCAAATTAACATATATTGATGAGCTAAACTAAAGAATGTAAAGCATTCTTGGACAAGGCTGTGGTTTATGTTATATATTTACAATTTTAATAGAAAGTATATGGAAGTACTAAAACTCTTATAGTCAGATTAAAACTTACAATGACCACTAGATATCTAGTTTGAGGACAAAATTTTCTGAATAGTTTGTGACATTGAATAAGATTTAGTGTGTTGAGAAAGCAGTTTCCTCAGAGGAAAATAAAACTTTGGGCTGAGATTCATAAAATTAAAAATATCTTATCTTCTGCATCAAACTCCATAACCAAATAAACACTGAATATTTGATTTTTTAAAAATTTTTACTTTGCAATAAACAGTGTAAGATAGCTTACCAGATTTTAAATATCTACAGATTTTGCTTAGGATATTAAAATAAGATATTCACATGAGTGAAGACACAGAGAGAACCCCAAACAGTTTCTCAGAGAACAAAACAGGCCAAGTATTTAGAGTCTTTGAGTATCACAAAAGATGGTAATAGAAACTCTCCCTTTCCCTACCAGGTATCATTTCATTTTAAGTGAGTAGATGTGTATGTGTATCCTGGCAAAAAGTTTAAAGAAAACACACCAAAGAGACTTCAGTAATTATCATCTATGAGCTTTGAAATATTACATGCAGCTTTTGTCCTTTGAAATTGATTTGTTTCTAAATGTTTACAATGCCCATTTATTGCTTTTACTGGCAGGGTGAAAAAAAAAGCAATAAATGTTATAAGGTATTCTGCTTAAGGTTCAACAGGCCATTTCAAGGACATGCAGGAATTTTAAAAGGGGTAAGACTGGAAGAACTGAGGAAGACCCCATGGCACCTTGCAATGTGTCTGTTAATGCTCTGTGGTAGGAGCTGATGTAAGCACACAGAGAGCATCCCGAATGTTGGGAAACCTGCAGTATGTGTCTTCATGATCACAGCAGACACTGAAGGGGACTACACTAGCAGAGGCAAAGAAGCCCCTCCCCCACCCACCCAGGTGCAACCCCTCCCCCGCAACCCCACACTGCATTGTCTTCTTAGTTCTGTGGATCTGTAAGATCAATCACTTCATCATTTCCTGCATCACAGTTTCACCATTCAGAAAAGTGGATTTATGAAAATATTCTCTAGCTGCAATTTTGGAAGGAATGGAGACTTGTATCTTAGAGTCAATCCCACTGTGGATATATATTCTTTAGCATTCAGGAAAACCTTTTACTTTCTGAATTCATTAAGATGCTAGGTACAATATCAATAGCACTAACCCAATTCATCTAGATTTGCAAAGGAATCCTAGGCCTGGTAAGAAAGCTCAAAATGCCAGCTGTGTTTCATCTATGCCACACTCCCAAGCAGGGTATCCATACCTGACATTCCTCTTTTCCTGAGTTAAAAAATGGAGACATATAAAAGAAGTCACACATTAGTAGGGAGATGTTCAGTAAAACAGTAATTCAGATCAGTAGCAGACTTTGGACATATTATTCAGGGTTCATGGATTGAAATTTGCTTTATGGGATATAAGAATTCCCTCCACTGCTAGAAGTAAGTAGAGCAAGCTGGCAGCTTGGGTATAAAATACAACACCAGAATACAACAAAGCAAATGTTTGGACAATCCCAAAGGAAGAATTACGCTGTTGTATAAAGAGATGTTTTTTTTTAAGTCCCCAAACTAAAAGGCCTCTTTGTACAACTAAGGAAATTCATCATCGTGTAAGATGTGGCTGAATGTAGCCACTCATAGTGGCTGTGAAATTGGCTTTTGGAACATGGTTTGTACTATTTCTAGAGAGATTTGTCCCAAGCAGTGGAATCAGGACAGGTAGGGAGACAAACACAGTGTGGAAAATCATCCTGCAAAAAATGTGCATGTGTCTTGTTATATATTAGAGGTACAGAGAGGACAATCAGTCATCTCATTGTTCTAGATTTGCTCGAAATAAGGTGAATCTTATTCACATACAATCTCACAAGTATTCATCGTTGGTTGATTTGTACTATCCAAGAACCAAGACCAACTCAGATCAGAATCAACTGGGAAATAATTTAATAAACTTAAAAATAAATTATTTAATAAACTGTATATCTATTTACTAGAATAACACCCTACAAAGTAGAATAGGTTACTTATTAAAATAACATGTGATTCAAAAATCAGTTATGTTTAGTAAAATCAGGCAAATTGTCCAAAACCTGTATAGTTCCACTAATGTAAGAGACTGGAAATTTTAAGTTGGAAGTTGCTTAGAAGCTAAGGGCAACATCAAATTATGAAGTGACATGGGTAAGATTTTACTTCTCATGTACATTCCTGAGGCACTGATAGTTTCACATTATGCCTATGAAAGTATGCCTAGACACCTATGCCTATGAAAAAGCTTGCTGACATATTCTAAATATGTTTATTTAATGTTAATTATATCTCAGCAGTGCAGTAGAACTACAGATTTATTTCCTCATGTGCTTATCTAACATGTAAGTGTTAATCACTATATGACGCAAGGTTATAGAGCTGAGAACAAGAATTTCTAATTAATAAATACTTTGAAGAAATGCAAGTTCATTTTAAATTCATTGATGATTGAACATTGTTACTGGTGAGATGGGGGAAGTGGGGAGGAACGGGAGAAGAGGAGGGAGGGGGAACAGGGGTTGGTATGCAAAAGGAAAGAAAAAATTTAAATAAAAAATTATTTTAAAAAAAGGAAATTTATAGATTTGTAGTGAGGGAACATTTAATATACTATTAATTAAAATGAAATTAGTTTTACTCGAGCCATCTATTTTTTGTTCTAATTTCCACTGTTGATATATGTCTTCAATCTAATCAATGTAATTTATTATTCCATTCAGGTTTACCCAGCATTGTCTGTCTACTATTTTCCCTGAAGAGCTTATGCAACTATGAAGAAACAAGGAATTATATCTAGTCTCTTGAAAAGTTGTCTTCTTTAAAATCAACTTAGAATAAGAGAGACAATTTTACTTTGGAAGTATATCACTGTTAACAACATGGCAAGATGAAAAATTATGCCACATTCTAGATAAGAGAATTTGCTTGAGTTAATTATCATCAGTTGCTGTGTGCTATTATTCTATTTAAATCTGAAAATGCCAAATATTGCTTTCATTAAAATATAAGGCAAGGAAGCATGAATTGTTACAGATTACATTAAAAAATATTTAGAGAATAGTCAACATGAAGTGCAGCGTGTCAGGTGTTGTAACATTGTCATAAATTATATAAGATTGTGAAACTATTCATTGATCAAATTCTGTTTGTGTATATTTGATGAATTATTCAAATGCTTTACATGCACCTTCCTGGGAAGATATTTATATAATGGAAATTTTTAGTTTAATTCCAAAGATTTCGGTTTGATTTTGTTTTCTGCATGCTCTATAACCTGCCCCTAAGATAATATTCTTATGTGTATGTGCATACATTGCTTTAGCTTATTTTAAAGCAAACAGGATAGCAAATATGAAGACTTTCTAGAATACCGAAGACTATGTATGAGTAGGTATATTTTCATAGTGATATACCAACCTTCTATCCCTACTTTAAAGCTAGGCTGTCTAAATAAATGAAACTTTTCTTTTAATCATTAACTCCAGGTCCTTTACATAATGAAACAAAAACAAAAATTAAAAAAAAAACAAACAAGTGAAAGTTTGTTCCATTACATAAGGAATTGAATAAGAAGTTAGTTCGGCATTCCTGGGAAAGATGGCATTGAATCTAGGTTTTCACTCTTGTTTTCAATTATATGACCATTAATACAATTATCCACCCATTTTGTCATTGAATAAAGCCTTTATGAAACACTAGATACTACTGAACTCCAAGGGATTCCCTTATATTAGAAAACATTTATTCTGCAACCCTGGCAAATGTATAGATAAAAGATCCTTATGTATGTTTTATCTCTTCCTAATTAAGGTATTCGTATCACCAGCTCCAGAGATGAATGTGGATTTGATCCTGAATATACATATTGAATGGCACATTTTCATTTCCATATGAAGTCACCTTTGTAATGGCCCAGGGCACCTAACAAGTTCTCAGTAAAAATCGCCTGTTTTTAATTTCTCATTCCTAAAATAACTACTGTAGGAACAAACTAAAACTCTTTACACCAGAGTGGATAATTACCAAAATCCAATCCTGCTACACTATTGACTGATTATGTAACTTTGGGTAACTATACTAAATGCCTTTAATTTTGATGTGCCTAACTTATAGAGATTTTTGGGTTGCCATTAGACAGTACTGACAGCAAGTAATATTGATTGCTTAATATAGTGCTAAAAGATAAGTATTTAATAAACAAGTCTACTCTGATTTAAATTATTAAAGGTTTTGGCTAAAGTAAAAAAGAATCTTAGGCATTCTTCCATTCTAATGTTAGCAGTTGCAAATTTTATTTATTATGCCTAATTAATATCATCAGAATCTTAAAGAAGTAATATTAGACAAAGATTTAAGAGATTTGTCCCACATGATGTATATGGGTAAGGAGCCATCAATCATGTTATTTTAATATTTACTATTTTAGATCCCCTATTCTGCAAAATGTGATTCATTGCTGTGAAATAAGACATATAAATAGGAAGACATATAAGGATTATTAAAGTACATTTCAAATGTCAAGTGGAAGATAGACAGCTGCTAGCACAGCTAATCAGTCATAGGGGAGCATCCTATGTAGGTTTTCACTCATGATTTCTTTTTTTTTTTTTTTTTTTTTTTTTTTTTTTTTTGGTTTTTTGAGACAGGGTTTCTCTGTGTAGCTTTGCGCCTTTCCTGGAACTCACTTGGTAGTCCAGGCTGGCCTCGAACTCACAGAGATCCGCCTGGCTCTGCCTCCCGAGTGCTGGGATTAAAGGCGTGCGCCACCACCGCCCGGCTCACTCATGATTTCTTAAACTTGATAACTCAGATCATCAGAAGGACCAGGCCTCATATGAGCTAGTTGGCAACTGGTAAAGAAAGTTTAAGTAAGTTTTAGAAGCTAAAGCAATCTTCATTGAAAAATGCATAACTAAAAATGGATAACTGTGACAAGAAGAAGTCAGAATAGAGGACTAGGGTTTGACAGGGACCACATGTGAGATGTGGCTTAAAATGGAAGGGATTGCAAATGTCTTACTGTCACCTAAGTCAAATGGAAATATGTAAAGAGAAGCTGTGAAGAAGCACTAGGTGAGGTGTAGGCAGCAATTTTCACATATTCTCTGTTTGTCTCCATGATGTCAGTTGTTCTACACGCATAACATATAATGCAGGCAGGATTCAGCTAAAGCTAGGAATCCAGAAATTTCACGCAGCAAGGCCTCATCTTATCAGCTTAGAGGTCCCCAAGTTACAACTGTGGAAGATTCAGTAACCCACGGAAGCTCAGAAGTAGAAGTTGACAGTTAAAATTACATCAGGTTTCTTAATTAAACAAAAATCCGTATTAGCCTTTGGCCTAATTTTGGTAATTCATAGTTAAACAGTAAAAATTAAAAATCACTAAATTTTATTGCTAATAAATCTCTGTAACTAATTTAAAACCCTTCTAGTCACAGCTAGAAATAGCTATGTCACAAGCTCTTTGAGCTATAACACAATTATATCCATTTTAGCATGTACAACATCCTGATTTCCTTCATGTACAATACCTGCACACTCCATTTCACATGCCAGATTCAACATGAGAGCTTAATATGGCAATCAGGGGGATTGCAAAAAGGACTAGCAAATACTTGGAATGATGACGTCCTTAGCGAAAAGCTGAGTTTTGCCAACTATTTGCTTTAAGAACGCTGTTAGCCTAGGCATGGTGTTGTACACCTTTAATCCCAGCACCTGGGAGGCAGTCAAGTGGGTACCTATAAGTTAAAGGCCAGCTTGATCTACACAGGGAGTCTCAGGCTAGCCAGAGCTATGAATCAGTAAAATACTTTCTGGTAAAGTATTTTTTCATATTCATTCCCTATATCCTTGCAAATCAGAGTCTATCATAGTTTCCATACCATTCTTCAGGAAAGTAAAAAAAGGTACTTAGAAAAAAATTGGCTGATTTTCCAAAACTGGCCAAAGAAATTCTGTGGATATTGAAATAATTACTAGTCTTCCTTAAGGGGAACATAACTTCCCACTCCACAGTTTCTTTTTTTTTTTTTTTTTTTTTTTTTTTTTTTTTTTTTTGGTTTTTCGAGACAGGGTTTCTCTGTGTAGCTTTGCGCCTTTCCTGGAACTCACTTGGTAGTCCAGGCTGGCCTCGAACTCACAGAGATCCGCCTGGCTCTGCCTCCCGAGTGCTGGGATTAAAGGCGTGTGCCACCACCGCCCGGCTACTCCACAGTTTCTTTAGTCAGCAACTCTCTCTTTTTCTTTCTCTCCTCTCTCTCTCTCTCTCTCTCTCTCTCTCTCTCTCTCTCTCTCTCTCTCTCTCTCTCTCTCTTCCTCTTCCTCATCCTTTGCTGTGTGTGTGTGTGTGTGTGTGTGTGTGTGTGTGTGAGAGAGAGAGAGAGAGAGAGAGAGAGAGAGAGAGAGAGAGAGAGAGAGAGAGAGAGAATACCTGAGAAAAATCAATTATAAGAGGAGAGAGTGGACTTTGTTCATGTTTTCAGCCATGGTATTGTGTCCTGTCACTTTGAGGTCAAGCATCATGATAAAGAACATATGCTGGAGCAAGATGCTCACAGTGTGGTGAGCAGGATGCAGAAAGAAAGAGTAGAAAGATCTGAAGTCCAGATGGACTGTGCACAGTCACTACCACCCCCTGCTTTACCTTGAAGTGCTACCATACCCAATCAGCTGTGCACTAAACTTTCCAGGTCAAGCCATCACAAAAGGCAACACATACGAAATCAGATAAATAGGACTCCACTAAACTGAATATTCTTCAGAGGAAAGGAAATGATTTGATTCCTTTAGGATAAAATCGTCATAAATTAGTTACGGTGGTTCAAAAGTTAATGGGCTTGATGAATGGATGAGTGTGCCGAGGATAAAAACATATGTGAGTACGTGCTTTTATTTCTAATTTTTGGTTTATCTAAATGTCTTAAGTAATTTTTAAATGAATACGGAACCAAACATGCTGATGCATGCCTGCAATACAAGCACAGGGAGGTTGGAATGGTAGGACAGCAAGTTGGAGGTTAGTCTGTTGTGCATAATGAAACCTGGCTTCACATAAACAAATAGAGGCAAATGAATGAATGAATGAATGAATGAATGAATGCTTGAAAGTAAACTATACATTGAATTAAAAAAAAAAAAAACTAAACAACAACAACAACAAAAAATCTATATGGACCTGAAGGCTTATTGACAGCCAAGGGAAACAGTAAGTGTTTAGTTAAAGGAACCCTAGAGCAGAGTCCTCTGACTGCTGTACAACCTTAGAAATGCTACGGAAGCATAACAACTATGAAGGGACCTTGAACATTATGGAGAGGTGGTAGTAGTGACATCATCCTTGAAGTTTTGTTTTGTTTTGTTTTTGTATGATTGCTGTTTGGGTAAATTAAAGTTCTTTTTTTTTTCTTTTTTTTTTTTTGGTTTTTCGAGACAGGGTCTCTCTGTGTAGCTTTGCGCCTTTCCTGGAACTCACTCTGTAGCCCAGGCTGGCCTTGAACTCACAGAGATCCACCTGCCGCTGCCTCCCGAGTGCTAGGATTAAAGGCATGTGCCACCACCACCCAGCTTAAAGTTCTTAATGTCAAAAAAAAAAAAAAACAACCACAACAACAAATATTAAAACCAGTAGGAATAGATCCTCTTGTGTTATATTTGAGATAGAGATATTGTTTTTTATATGCAGGGTTTCTTAGCTACAGACATAAAGAGAATGGTATCCCCATAGCAACAAGAAAATAAACACCACCCAAGTTCTGGTGGCTAAATAAAGTTTGTCATTGCAAATATTTAAATGGTAAGATGGCTAATTTCTGGTCAAGATAAAGTATAAAATGATCCTTGACTGCTGGCTTAGGGAACTTCTGGGAAGAGGAGGGCAGAAAGATTGTAAAGCTAGAGGACTAGGAAGTGTACTGTGAGATGGAGCCTGCTAGCTGTGACAAGGAAGCTGCATCCACGAAATCTCAACAACGTGGCTGCCTAAACAAGACGTGAACAATTCTAAAACAGCTATCATGTCAACAAAATGGGTCAGGAGAATCTCATGGGGATCCAAGCCTAGATAAGAACTACAAGCAATTAGTAACTGCGGAAATGGGAAACAGTCAGCTCTAAAAACATAAACTACAGGCAACACTCAACAGACTCTGAGAGGTTATAAGG
Source organism: Peromyscus eremicus (assembly GCF_949786415.1). Classification (NCBI taxonomy): domain Eukaryota; kingdom Metazoa; phylum Chordata; class Mammalia; order Rodentia; family Cricetidae; genus Peromyscus; species Peromyscus eremicus. Next base: position 21,140,502 of record NC_081432.1, read on the forward strand.
ATATGTTTATTCATTCATATGTATACAAAGCAACAATGGCTAACATCAAGGAGGCTATGGGTTTGGGAGAGAGCAGAGGTGGGTATTGGAGGAGTAAGGGGGAGGAGAAAGGGAGAATGATATAATTATATTTTAGCTAAATATTAAAACATTAAAAAAGAAATGTCCCAAATATGGAGATCATTTCTCAGAAAAGAAGAAGCTAATTGGAAGGGATACTCCTGAATCTGGGGACAATTTAAAAATAAAAACATCAATGGCTCTAATTGTTTTAACACTGTTCAGGTTTTTGTTTGGTTTTGTTGTCAGCACAGTCCTTAATGGTCTAGAAATAGTTCCTACTGGTAGAAAAATAGTAGCTGATATATAAATATATACACAAAAGATGGTTGAAAACACTATTTTGCAATCAGAGATGTATTTATTGATTCAGGTAAAAATGTTTCATTTAAAGTGAGTACATTGAATAAAAATGTTTTTGAGGAGTGTAACACAAATCTTAAAAGGTCTTATTAATAAAAAAACAAACCTGGAGCCAGGTACTGGGGTGAATTCTGAAAGATCAGAGAAGCAGAGCAAGCCACAGCTAACCTCATCATTCCCCATTTCTTCTGAATATCCCGTTTCCATGAATCTTCAGACTGAAAGTTTCTGAGTCCTAACCCGAACGGATTTCAGCTGAACTGCTGCTAAAAGCCTCAAAGCTTCAAAGCCTCTATTTCCTGGCCTTCATGCCTTATATACCTTTCTGCTTCCTGCCATCACTTCCTGGGATTAAAGGTGTGTGTCACCATGCCTGGCTGTTTCCAGTGTGGCCTTGAACTCACAGAAATCTGCTGGATCTCTGCTTCTGAAATGCTAGGATTAAAGGTGTGTGTACCACCATTTTCTGGCCCCTATATCTAGTGGCTGTTTTGTTCTCTGACCCCAGATAAGTTTATTGGGGTGCACAATATATCAACCACAGAGGAGAACTTTAATGTGTATTAAGTATAAATGGGAAATACTTTATTTTACAAAGATCTAGAAGTAATATGATAATTACCAAAAACTGAAAATGCCATCATTTCCAGGGCAAAATGGTTTATGTGCAAGTGACATATAATAAATGATTAATGAAAGACTTTAAAGATGTGTATGCATATGAATATAGTTTTACATATTTATACAAATATTAATAGATTTATGACAGACAGTTCATGAATTCTAATAGCACAACAGTGTATGTTGTAAAGTGCATATGACCAAGAGAATCTCAACAATATCTTTAAGACTTTTACCAAAGTTGCAGTGAATGAAAGAATGAATGAATGTAGTTCCAAAATTAATAGTGATTGTTAATTTCATTGATACTAATAAGTAAGACAAAAATAGAACAAAAAAGGCTTTTATCAGAACTTCCTGAAATCTATAATGACAGGAGTTCCTTCCTTGACAGGTAACAGTTTTTTAACACTAACAATCTGCCAGCTGGTTTTCTTCATTTGTTACCTGTAACACAAATTGCTAAATGGTCTTATTAATAAAAAAAAAAATCCTGGAGCCAAATATTGGGGTGAATGCTAAAAAATCAGAGAAATAGACCAAGCCACAGCCAACTTCTCAACTGATTCTGGTTCCTCAGACCAAAAGCCTCTGAGTCCTCACCTAAAAGGATCTCCACTGAACTGCTTAAAAGCTTCTAGTTCCTGGTACTCACACATTATATACCTTTCTGCTTCCTGCCATCATTTCCTGGGATCAAAGGCATGTGTCCTTTCCAAGCAAAAAACACGAAATCTCAAGTGCTGGGATTAAAGGTGTGTGCCACCACACCTGACTCTGTTCCCAGTGTGGCCTTGAAATCACAGAGAACCAGACAATCTCTGCCTCCTGAGTGACAGGATTAAAGGCATGTGCCACTACTGTCGGCCTCTATGTCTAATCCAGTGGCTGTTCTGTTCTCTGATCCCCAGGAAAGCTTTATTAGGGTGCACAATGTATCGACCACAGTTACCTACAAAACAATGTGTTGCCTAGAGACTGGACACAATTTATGCAAACTTTATTAATAGCATTAGCTTTCTCACTTTCCTCAAAATGAACAATACTGAGCTCTCAGAGTTGACAGACTACCCTGTGCTATGAAAACACCCCAACAAAGGCCTACTTCAAGCTGTCCCTAGGAATTCCTGCATGGGAAAGTTCAAAGGGGAGGGATGCTACTGGAATTACAGCCTGGCAGGGATCCCTTTCCTCTTGTTTGATGCCCTAGTTTTGATCTTCTAAATAACCTCCTCTGAAAAAAGAATGAAAAGAGAAAAGCAACACGCTGTTGTGCATTAACCATCCCAGAAGCCAATGCAGGTCACTTAGAAAGCTGTAGTCTTCTAGTTTGCATTTTGCTGGTAACAGATGTCACTAATTATACATTTGTAAATTTCATTAATGTAGCAACTAGACCCAACAATCCCTGAGTATTGAAAAATGAACTCTGCAGAATACTACTGCTTCAATGTGGCTCCTGAAGAGAACAGAATTATCACTTCTATTGTATTGGTAAAAAATATGTTTACTCTGAGTCTAATTTCAAAGAAATACCCTAGAAAATCAAGAAATCAAGAATATTTCTGCCTTATAACCCTAAAATTGTTAATGTCATGGAACACAAACAAAATACAAACAAACGCGCGCGCGCACACACACACACACACACACACACACACACACACACACACACACACACCAGAGAGAGAAAGAACTAAACACCAACTAAAAAGCCCACATACAAGTTGGAGGGTCTACTTTATATAGAGAAAGCAAATATCTGAAAATCAGAAACACTTTTCTAGTAAAATACCAGAAAAATAACATCAAAAAACATTCAGAAAAATTTTGAGTTTTGAATGCTTGCTAAGTGATATCAATTTTAAATTTTTGATTATGTCAATAATATTGAAATTATTTTGGAGGAATATCCTTGATCTTAAAAGATGCACACATCTTTAAATATAGCTATTCAGGTGGCAATAAATTATATCTCTCCATCTATATAGATGGAATTACAGAAAATAAGTAAGGGAAAGTTGAATTCAGATAAAGAGAAAAAGTACTCCAAAGGAAAAAAAAACTGGAATAATCTTGGGAAAATATATGAATGAATTAATATATACACATGAAGTACATATTTTATACATATATACTGTACGAATATATATACAAATATATATTTAATTGTGAGTTTACAGTTTTAAACACAGCAAAATTTGAAAGCTTAACGCCTTTCCAGAATAAGATATTTAGTTGCTGTTTATTGAGAAGCAATTGTGATTCAGTGACTTAACAATTATCTTTATTTATATCATCTAATTTACTGCTGCAGGCCACATTAGCACATTATAATTCTTATTTACAGATAAGATAAGCGTCTTTGAATAGCAAATATATCATGGGTGGATTAATCCATGAAAACTCCCCAAATCCATTTCCAAGAGAACAAATCTTTATACATACATACATACATACATACATACATACATACAGAGAGAGAGAGAGAGAGAGAGAGAGAGAGAGAGAGAGAGAGAGAGAGAGAGAGAGGCAGAGAAAGCAAAAATGCAATTCTATATGCCATTGATGGGCAATAATAAAACACCCCAGCCTTCACACAGTGCATGAAAGAAACCTCTTCAGGATTTCAAATTTCTGCTATAAATGGCTAGGAAATCCAAACTTCCCCTTGCATTTCTGGCCCTACTGTTTACTGTGGATCTCTAGCTTTCTCTGACTGACAGAATGAAGGGAATTCTAAACTCTGACTGACTAGCAATGAAATCCTTCACAGCCTTTCCTGAGATTCATCTCAGATTTATGGCTACACGCTTAGAGATATCATGATGCAGAAATGTTGGGCAAGAAATAAAACTATATTTTCCCCTTTCTCACTTCAGTGGAGCACAATTTCCATTTATCACACTGTATTTCCTCACACAATATGTTCTTCGTAGCCAGGGTTATAAATCTGAAAATATTTATAGGCAAGACTACCATGGATGCCATTTATACCTTACTGGCATTTTCTTCCAGCTCCCGAGAGACATACATCACATATGAATAGCTTACAACTGTGTACTGGACTGGACTTTCCTTTGCTAAATATAAGGTTCTCCTTTGATTATGATATTTTTATCGAGTTCAAAGGAAATTTGCTTATGAATGTTCCTGAAATTTCCCAAGTTTTAGGTTTCCAAGCAATCCATTATTTTTAAAAATACTCTGTTTGGCTTTTAGATTATAATATAGTCATTTAATTTCCCCCTTCCTTTCCTCCCTTCAATTCCTCACAGGTACCCTTCCTTGCTCTTTCTAATGCATAGCCTCTTTTTACATTAATTGTTGTTACATATATATTATATATATGTATATAATTTCTAAATATATAAGTAAAACCTGCTAAGTTTACATATTGTTACTTGCATGTGTATGTCCCCAAGCTAACCATTTTGTATTGATAACCAATTTGTGTGCTCTTCCGATGGGAGACTATTTCTCCAACTCTTAGTACTCCTTAGTCGTCTGTAATTTTTGTCTAGTTTGGGGCCTCATGACCTTCTCTCATCACTGTCTGTGAACCCATGCATGTCATCCTTGTCCATGGGTAGCCACATTGGTGAGACTTCATAGGTATAGCTTCTGAATAATTCATTTTAACTTGAGGGTTTCCTCACTTCTTCCCATGTATAGTTCTACAAATACACTTGACAGATTTGATTTATATAGTATTTTACACTACAGTAGAGAATTGCATTGTCAAGCAAAAGACACAGGTCAGCTCTCCATGCACTGCACAGTACTGGCTAAATAGCAAAGTCTACAAGCTGTATGTAGAAATCCAGCCTGGCTGACCCTGATTTCATGCTGTAAGACATGATAAAAAAATCTTGGGTTAAACTCCAGGAAAGGGGATTCATGATGTTCTTACTCTCCCTTTTCCTGGCGATGCTGTAAATGAACAAGAAAGATTGACTTGGGCTTTTTGACAAAGGTGAATTTTGTTGGTTTGAAAGTACTTACACTAACCAGTACTGGTAGCATCTTGTACATGCACATTCAGTGTGGAGACTAAACAACCATCCTTAAAACAGTTTTAAACACTTGAGGGATACTGAGAGCCTGAACTCCTCTTGTGTAGGGCATAGGGACCAAGATTCAAACTAATTGTAGAAATCTAATCCAAAGAGTCCAATAAGTCATAAAAAGACAACTTATATGTTATTCATATCCTTCAATTTTCACATCCAATTCCCCCACCTAGAGAGAGTGTAATTTTATCCCCCCATCCTAATTATTATGCAAAATATAGAGTATGAAAGAAGGTGATGATCTTGAAAGTCTAATAAACTGAAGAAACAAAATGTGTAGTCACATTCCAAAGTCTAACATACTAAGAGTAAGGAAAAGATACACGTTAGTCTTCTGAAAATTTATAAGATAATAAATCCTGCAACTGGGGATGGATGGCACAGTTCTTATGATTTGCTATTTTTTATGATTTAGGGCCTATCCATAATGTCATTTGCTATTTGGGGTTCCAATCTGTCTATATACAGTTACGTTTTCCTGGTAATAAAGTATTCTATTGTTGTTTAGTCACTGATGAACAACATACCTCAGTTGCATGGGGAAATCTATCCCATACCACAAACCCCACAAGGAATGGCTGAAACCAGAAAATGGAACCTTTTGCTTATTGAAGCCTTATGTGAGAATAATGTGGAAGAGCTAAAGTAATTCTTTAAAGAAAACCAGTCAGATGGCTGATGGGGCTGTGTTTCCTCTCCTCAGTCGGCGTCTTTGTGGTTTTTACTTTAAGGGATTTTTGTTGTTGTTTGTTGTTGGCCATTCTGATGGAAATTGGGAAGTAGAGGTTAAGGGAGACAAAAATGACAACATTCAAATCAACCATAGTCAGAGAAAATATTTAGTCATAATATAATTTGCTCAGCAATATTTTACTTAGAACACAAACCAGATGTAGATAACGCCACTTATGACATTAAAATTATTAAAGACTGGACAATAATGCCTAATATTTGATTTTTGATACCATTTTCTTCATTAATTTCTAATTTTTTAGGCTACTGGTAGACATTTTTTAGAAGAAGAGACAGAATAAAAGAAATGTAGTAATCATATAGTAATGACAGTGGGAAGCCTGAGAAGCATGCATCCTTCTTAAGATACTGATGTCACTTAGCAAACGTGTCGCATTTCTGAGTCCTGGATCTGCCTCCAGAACAGGATGCTCACTGAAGCAGCTAAGATATGGGAGGACTTGATAAAGTGTTATGCTGTATTTTGTGTATTTTCACGTCAGATTTTAATGTTTACATTTATTGTTCCTGATGAATTCACCTATGTCATTTTCTCTGGAGCGCAACTGTAAAATAGCAGAATTGTTGGATACTATTATACAATAATTACCATTATATACTACAATCTGAATATATATATATTATAAATTGAGATATTAGACATTCAAAAATATGGAAATATTTCAGTATTTCTAAGGTTTGCATTAATATGCCAAGAGAGAGACCCTGAAAGAGAAAGAATAAACATTTTTGAATGAAACTATTATTTTAATGTGATCCACAAATTTGACTTATTTTTCTGCAAGGTTAAAATATTTTTCAAGAAAAGAAGTTGGGGAGTTGACAAAGTAGAACTATTGCCTTCTGCTTTGGAAGGTACATATATCACTGCTCTGTCTATTAAGCACAGCAGCTCTGTCACAATCTTGTTTCTACTTATAATTAATTAAGCAAAACTAAAATGTTGAGAGATACTACAAATCAAATTTGACTTAAATGACTACAGTGACTTAAACAGAGATGAATGGAATGCATCAAGACGAATGGATTTATGCATCATTGTGTCATCTAATTCCTCCTAAAACCTCAGTGGGGAAACTCTGACAATAGGAAGACATGGTTTGACCACTGAGATCCCAGTGAAATTAGCAAAATAACACCTGAACCCTAGGTGGCTCCATGAAAAATTCTTTCCACTAATTCCATTGCCTTGTCAATGTGACCTTTTAATGCGACTCCAATATGTAGGCAATGCAAATTTTATAATCTGATGTGTCTTGAACTTTAAACCATATGTCACTTCCATTGTAGAAATACAATCTTGATTTAGGTGTCTAATTAAAAGGATAGCTACATAATAAATTAATACTCAACTGTAAGTTAAAATATATCTTACAGCAGCAATGTCCTATGGCCATACTCTTACCCCCATGAAACATTTGAAGGGAGACAAATAATTTTTATATCTGATGCAATCTCATTTTACTAAAGTAGTTCATTTTGTTATTTTATGACTTCACTGCATCTCGCTACATACTGTGATTTTCTCTCCTATTACAGCATCTCACTGCATTCTGTGATTCCTTCTCCTACTGCAGCATCTCACTGCATCCTGTGGCCTCCTCTCCTATTGCAGCATCTCCAAAGTCTCTGCCTACAGTTCATGCATAGAAATGAGCAGAAGGCAGAATTTGTCATAACTAAGACACGTTTTTTTTTTTTTTAATTGGGTCAAATTACAGATGTTTTTGCTTTTTTTGAAATTATGCAAGAAAGTAATTTTCTAATCAGTTATATAACTTTATGCATAAACATACATCTACTGCTCCTTCATTTTGTCTTTAGTTTTCATGAAACTTAACATATTAGGACCTATTACTGAATTCCGACTCTGTTTGGAACTTAATGGATTTGCTTTTATAGGCCAGAACATCATAGAAAGAGGAAACTGTTTGTACTACTAGTTAGTTTGTCTTCAAATTAATTTTTTTTTTTTTTTTTTTTTTTTTTTTTTTTTTTTTTTTTTTTTTTTTTGGTTTTTCGAGACAGGGTTTCTCTGTATAGCTTTGCGCCTTTCCTGGGACTCACTTGGTAGCCCAGGCTGGCCTCGAACTCACAGAGATCCGCCTGGCTCTGCCTCCCGAGTGCTGGGATTAAAGGCGTGCGCCACCACCGCCCGGCTTCAAATTAATTTTTAATGGTAGAAAATTGAAATAATTGAATAGCCAAACATACATATATATGGAAGTTTCATCATTACCATCACCTTCCAATCTAATTACCCCAAAATGCACAATTCAGAAGCCTTATTTCTTAGTTTGTCTACTACTCCTTTTAGAAACACACACACACACACACACACACACACACACACACACACACACTTCCTACTTTTCACCCAAAACGTAACCTATCATGTATTTGCTCTCATCCTCAGTTCTTTCACTTAATAATATACCCATCCAAGCATCTCATGTTGGTACGCATATAAAGAAAAGCCTGCATATAACTATGTATTTTCTACCAGCTATCAGAATATCTTTTTAGCTCTTCTCCCTGAATTATATCGCTGTAATAATGAAGAGCCTAAAATCTGTAAGTTCTGACACATATCACTAGCACACTTCACTTTACCACACAGATTAGCAACAACATGTCACACACAGGTAAAGTAAGGAGCTGCAGAGAAATCTACGTATAACTCTGAGGAAAGGCCTATTGAGACTGTACCCTGATCTAAGTTACTCCACAGGATGTGATGCAATGGTTTTGACAATGCCCTCAGATACTCCATTTTACAAGAAGCATTTTATTTTACGTTGACTGCAAACTCAGAGGCTGAACCTACATTGTGGCGTAAATGTGAACAGCACCACCCGAAGCGCGGACAATACATCCATACACACATACATATTGCTTAAAGTAAAAAGGGAACAATCTTATAAATTTATCAGTGTAGATTAGAACCATCTACACAGGACATTGATATATTAAAATCATAACAGTAAAGCCAGGCCAGAGAACTTATGAACACACGAGGCTGAGGAGGGGTAGAATACCCTTGCATGGACCCCATAAAGATGCAGAAGGACATCTAAAAACGCTCACACCAGCAAGCCCAGCACTTCATTAACTAAGATATCTCCCCAGTCCTTTTGGTGTTTTCATTATTTCTCTATTTGTCTTTCTCCTCTCATGTCTTTACTGTGGAGACTAGTACCATTACTAGAAAACAGTGCACAGTATTAATCTTTAAAAATAAGGAAAAAATGGTTCTCGCCTAAGTATTCAATTTTTTTTCTGTAAAATTGTCCTACAAGTAATTTGATTTGAGAAGAATTATTCTACGAAATATAATTAAACACCAAAATTTTCATTTATCTTTAAAATTTTCACATTATTATAGTCTTTGTAAACGCTTAGCTATAATTATTCTTCTCTGTAAGAAATTAAAGTTCAAAAGATTAGTGAAAAACCCAACACCTGGAGCTCACAGCCTTTTCCAATCCCTAAGGTTTACCCGCAGTTCAGAGGCTTGCTCCCTTCCCCTACTTGTTCACCGTATCTGGAATCTTACATTATTCTCTATGGAGCAGAAGCTTCTTCTTCATTCTTATAAAGACTACACTTCACCCCGCCCGCCTACGACTGCTTCAAACTTCCTCATCTGAGGACTGTCAGCTTGTTTACAATTTACCATTGTTTTGCTACTCCATTTACTGTTAGAAAAATTGTCTACCTAAAGAATTATTTTTCATATCTGTAACAATGTTCACCAGAATGGACTTCTAGGTGGACTTAATTTCACTAGAAACTGACAGTACATATCTGTAGATGTAACCAACTGTCTTATTAAATAAGAAACACAGAGCCTATTCAGAGAAGAAAGCCAAGAGGTCAGAACTAAGAGTCTTATCCTTCCTGCTTCAGCCAAGAGAGTTCTCTGAAAAAGGGGGGTACTTCCTGTGTGTTTGTCTTTATAAAGACTTTCGGTTCTGCCTTCTCATTGGTTGTAAACTCATGCCTCATCACTGCCTGTATGTACAGCCCTCCAGGTCCTCTATGGTAGTGAGATTAAAGGCGTGTGTCTCCAATGTTGGCTATATCCTTGAACACACAGAGATCTACCTAGCTCTGTCTACCAAGTGCTGGGATTAAAGGCGTGCGCCACGCTCTTGCTATGGCTCTAATAGCTCTGACCCCCAGACAACTTTATTTATTAACATACAATTAAAATCACATTTCAGTACAAGTAAAATACCACCACATAATACCGTCATAACATGCATCTCACATACTCAATTATGTTGTTCTCGTTGTCTTCAACTATTCATATAAAGGATGGGACAGCCATTATCACTTTATTTATCATTTACCTAAGTTTGGGGTTCATTTCTCATTGCCCAAATAGTATTCCTAATCTATAAATTAGCTTTTTGTTTTTGATTAATAGTTGATTTTCCTACTATTTAATTTAGGAACTCTTCATATATATCAAAAGCATTAGTTTCCAGGAATTTATAATAAGGGGGGTTTCCCTTAATCTCCTTACAGTATTTTATGGCCTCATTTTTTGTTTGTTTTTGTTTTTTCGAGACAGAGTTTCTTTCCATAGCCCTGGCTGTCCTGGAATTCACTCTGTAGACCAGGATGGCCTTGAACTCAGAGATCCTCTGCCTCCCAAGTACTGGGGTTAAAGGTATGAGCTCACTTTGACAAATCAATATGTGCTATGACTTCAACTCTTCTACCATGTGAAGGGAGAACTCTTTCTCCTCGGTCATTTGATGATGCCAAAAGAATGCACCATGCTTGAGGCAGAAAGGAAGCTCTTAGCAGCTGCTGCCACTGACTGCCTGGAGCCAGCAGCCTTCAGAGAAGTATTTCTGTGATATACCAATTAAACAATTTAAGGCATTTTGTTAGAAAGAATGGTCTACAGTACATATATAAAACAGATGGTAGTTAGATGGATAGACAGATACATAGATGATACATGGGCATATTATATCAAATATGAACATATAAAACACTCATTATATTTAAATCAAAAATTTTATATATATATATATATCATACATTTATATTTTAAATAAATTTAAAATCATTATGGACTACATACCCAATTAAATCAGCCATATCTATTAACAGCTAAAATTATCCACCAGATGAAGTAGTTTGGAACTTATTATGAAATCATTTTTCCTATATATTTGTCTTCATAAATTGTTAACTTACCATAGTGTAAGTATTTCTTTACTCTTTTGGAATAAAGAAAAATTTATCACAAATACGTGCCTACCACACTGTTACATTTAATATATTTTATTTCCAGCGTAGGCATTTTTTATCATAACTAAACTTGCTCATTGTGTTTGTTTCTATGAACTTTCACTGGGTTCATCAGTATTTAGTTTGTTGAGAAAGTGAGCAGAGCTCATTATCATCTGTTTTCATGAGCTTTCATTTTAATAGAAATGGAAGAACTTACTTCACCTTAGTGTTAATTTCAACTTTTGGTGGTCCTCAATTTTGAACATAGGACCAGATACCTATTAAGCAAGCACTCTACCACTGAGTTATACCTCCTTCCTGTCTACTGCTAAATTTGAACTATAATAACATGATATATATAGTTTGCATATATTTGCAATTTGAGTCTTCTTTTTGTATTTGTATTGTCTCATACTTCGATAAGTATTTTTCTTCCCTGTGGTTTCTAAATGTTCTCAAGTCAATACAAGAATAGCATTTATTGTTTCAAATCTATAATGTGATTTATTTTATTTTGTTTAATGTTAATAAATTATATTTATTATTGACTTTTATTAAAAAGCTTTCAAAATGATACTCATTTGATTAATTTAATATTGTAGTATTCCTACTTTATTATGATCACATTTTTGTTTTCTATCTACTTTCCTTAAATGCTAGAATATACAGTATCTTTACTAAAGCATGATTTTAAATTAGATGATTTACTTTGAGTATACAAATAATAATTTTAATAAGTTTATATAGCTGTGTGACTATTATTAGACTATTTTCTTCATTTATGTCCAGATCTCATTGAGCTCATTTGGTGATTAGTCCCAGCTCCCAACCTTAACTCAGGGTTAGGGATCCTTGTTCTTTTAATTATAATTTTTTTTAAGATTCTCCTTTGTTACAGCACATATCTGAATTTTGTTCCTTTTACTGTGGAATACTATTCTGTTGTTTGGGTACATGATATCCGATTAGCACATTGGTATGCGACATTCACTGGTGGAGGAAGTTTAGCTTTTTTCTCATTGTCAGCTATGATGGGTGATGTGACATCCTTGTGCACAAGGCCCTGTGTAGTCTTTTGTTTTCATGTTGTTTAATATAGACATGTATATCTAGAAGAAGAATTGCTGAGTCACATGCTAAGTTCATATTTGCCCTTTTAAGATTCCATCCAAGCAGCTCCATTTGCCCAACAAACTGCCATCTGCAAATCCTCAAGTCGAGTTCTAGATGGAGGCCAACAACCTTTGATCCGAAGAACCTTCATTGGGTAAGATGTTGTTCACATTACCACCCCACCCCATCTTCTCCAACCACCCTTGCCCCTGCCTGTAGCCATATACACATCCACAACCCTAGCTCTAGATCGGTGACCTTTGAACCTGCTTTAAGAGCTACCTTTGACTGGTGAGATGCTCTTTCCTCTCCTTTCCCCTCAGCCCATGCCATTTCTGCACTCACTGGCTTAGCTACAGACCCATGGATGGGATGAGAGACATCTTTCTCTATCCAATTAAACATCTCATCTACCAGCATCACATAATGTATCTCCTGCACTGACCCAACCTTAAAAAGGCTAGACTATCATATCAGACATAAAGCCAAAGAAGTTCACAGGTCTAGATCAAATCTCAAAAACAAAACCAGCATGAATGGCCAAGACAGCACATATCCCATCAAAACCAGTAATTCTATAGAAGTATTTTTTAATGAGAATTATATAGAAAAATGCCCAAACATAGAATTAAAACAACAATTATAAACCTTATCAAAGAATTCAAGGAACTTAAGACATGAAACACTTCATTAAACTCCAAGAGGATAACATTAAACGGTTGAGTTTTGTCCAAGAAAATACAAAACACATAGCTGAAAGAAATGATGAAGATACTTCAGGATTTGAAAACCAAATTCAATAAATAGATAGAAGCACTGAGGAGAATACAAAGTGAAATGAAGATGAATCTAGAAACTCAATATCCCCACTAGAGAACTCAGGGAAAAGCCTTACAAGTAGAAGGGATCAAGCAGAAGATGGATGAGAACTCCACGACAAAGTTGAGGAGCTAAGCAAAATAAGCCAAGAAAAGGGAAAAATATTAAAAGCACAGGAAATTAACACACAAGAAAGGTAGGGCACCATCAAAAGACCAAACCCTCCAATTATACACATAGATGAGGGAGAGGACTTCCAGGCCAATGACACAGTTCAACTCTTTAACAAGCTCACAGAAAAAACATTCCCAAACTATGGAAGGATATAAAATACATAAATACAAGAAACATACAGACCCCCAACTAGACAAGACCAAAACTAAAAAAGTAAACATTCTATAGCATATCATAGTTAAAACATTAAATGTACAGAATAAAGAAAAAATATTGAAAGTTACAAGAGAAAAAGTGTAAGTCCCACATGAGAGATCAGGTTGGTGGGTGGATGGAGGGGAAGACAACTGAAAGAGATGATTGGAAAGTGGGGGTATTTCAGGGACAGGTAGAAACCTGATACAAGGGAAACTCCTAGGAATCTACAAGGATGACCCCAGCTAAAACTCCTAGCAATAGTGGAGAGGTAGCCTGAACTGGGCCTCTCCCGTGACCAGGAAAGACTTCCAATGGAGGCTTGGGACACCAAACCAGCCACAACTTTGATCTACAGTCTGTTCTGCCTATGGGATATGCTGGGGTAAGGGTGGTGCAGATGTTGTGGAATTGGCCAACTGATGACTGGTCCAGCCTGAAACCCACTCCAAGAGAGTGAGCCCACCCCTTATACTGCTTGGAGTGCCAGGACCCAGAAGCTAGATGGCCCAGACACCTAGAATAGAACAAACATTATTGGACAAAACAAAAATAGTCAACCTAATGATGCCTAACAATATTCTGCTATAGATTGGTGCCTACCCCAATTGCTATCAGAGACGCTTCATCTGGTAACTCATGGAAACAGATGCAGAGACCCACAGCCAAACATTGGACTGAGCTTATTGAATCCTGCTGAAAAAAGGGAAGAAGGATTGTACAAAGCAGAAAGATCAAGAATATCACAAGAAAACCCACAGAATCAACTAACCTGGACACTTTGTAGCTCACAGAGTCTGAACCAATAACCAGGGAGCCTGCATTGGACTGACCTAGGCCCTCTACATATATATGACAATTGTGTAGATTGGTCTGTAGCTAGAGTTTTCCTGCCTGGCCCACGGTCAGGGCAAATCTCTCTCACCTGCCAGTCCCACAGCCGCTCAGACCCGACCAAGTAAACACAGAGACTTATATTGCTTACAAACTGTATGGCCATGGCAGGCTTCTTGCTAACTGTTCTTACAGCTTAAATTAATCCACTTCTATAAATCTATACCTTGCCACATGGCTCGTGGCTTACCGGCATCTTCATATGCTGTTTGTCATCGTGGCAGCTGGCAGTGTCTCTCTGACTCAGCCTTCCACTTCCCAGCTTTATTTTCCTCCTTGTCCCGCCTATACTTCCTGCCTGGCCACTGGCCAATCAGTAATTTATTTATTGACCAATCAGCAACACACTTGACATACAGAACATCCCACAGCATTGGTCTATTGGTGGGACTCCTAACAGTGGGAGCATGGACCGTCCCTAACACTTTGGCTTGCTTGTGGGAACCTATTCCTCATAATGGTTGCCTTGCCAGGCCTTAATATGAGGGAAGGTGCTTAAAATGCCATGTTTGTTGATATCCATGGGAATCCTGCCCTTTTCTAAACAGAAATATAGGAGGAGTGGGTTGCGGGGGGAAGGAAGGTTGAGGGAGAGAATGGGAATAGAGGACAGAGGGAAAACTGCAGTTGGGATGTAAAATAAATAAATAAAATTAATTAATTTTAAAAAAGAAAATTCCATTAGAAAAACAACTATCTTCTCAGTGGAAACTCTTAAATCCAGAAGAGCCTGGAGTAATATACCCCAAATTCTAAAAGATCACAACTATCAACCAAAATTATTGTGCCCAGAGAAATTATTTGTCATAGTTGATGGAGAAAGAAAAACTGTCTGTGGTCTACACAGCCTTAAAAATGTTATATACAACAACTAAAAAAGTTAATCAAATACTAGAAGTGATACTTTGAACTGAAGAAAGAAATAAGCATGTCAAGGGTCTCTAAGAAGAGGGGAAGCTACAATTTATTAAAATACACAAACAATATAGATGTTTTTGCTGGCTTTGGTTGTGTCGCAGAATTTGAAGGCAAGCCTCTATTGCTGAAGGCATTTCACACTTGGGACATAGGACTCAAGTTACTTGAGCTGGGTCTGACCTGGAAGCCTCCTTCCTGCTATCCAGCATCCATTGTACCAGAAAATATACAAGCTGCTAAGGAGGGGAAGCAGTTAATAATACTACCTAGCTGCAGTAGCTACAGTTGACAATAACAACCAATGTTGCAAGGTATCTATAAAGGTGTGATAAGTGAAGTAATTGTATTTTAATTAACTATGAGTAAAAGTAAAGAATAATTATATTATAAAAAGTGCCTCTATTCTTTTATGCACACACAAACACACACACACACACACACACACACACACACACACACACACACATACACACAAATATCTAAAGGCCAGCCTCTTTTGTTCATTTTGCATATGTCTGACCTTTTAAAATTGTACATCCATCCTAAAGGGGGAATGATGATCTCACACTGTCATTTTAATTTGCATTTCCTTTGTGACTATGAAGTTGAGTACTTTCCTTGGGCTTATGCCTGGTCTTCATTAGTTGGTGAAATTGAAATAAAGCATTTGATCATTCAAAAAATTGTGTTATCTTATTTGTAGCATTCTAGTATTATAATATATATGTTACTTTATAAAATTTCTTTTATAAAATCCTTCATCAGACATACTGGAGTATTATCTCTGAATCTCTGATTTGCTTGCATGTGTTTTATGATATCTTTCAAATAGAAGTTATTAGTTCTGATGACATTAATCATATTTTTATGTTTTCTTTCTATTAAGTCTTACTTTTTTAATGTATTGTTCTAGTTTTCTCTCTGCAACTATGATTTTAAAAAAAATTCTGATCAAAAGCAACTTGGGGAAAAAAGAGTTTTTTTGCCATATACTCCCAGGTCATAATCCATAACTGCGGGGATTTATGGCAGGCACTCTAGTAGGGATTCAAAGCAGAACACATGGAGGAATGCTGTTGCCTGGCTCATGCTTACGTAATGTTTTTATGTGTCCTGAACCATCATCCAAATAATGGTACCACCCACTGTGGACTGGGCCCACCTACACAAGTCCCTCACAGACACGCCCACTGACCAACCTGATCTGCGCAATTCTCCTCTCTGATGACCCTAGGCCACGTCAAGTTAAAAATTAAAGCAAAGTAACACATGTGTTATCTAAGCATACGTATGTAAATACTTTAAAGATTTTGCATCTGTCCTGTTTTCTCCCAATTTCTATTCTAACTCTTGTCATTTAGTTCCGTAACCTATTTTGAGTTATATTTCATATATGTATAAAAGGGTTAAGTATATACAATTACCTAGTACCATGTTTTTGTTTTTGTTGTGTTGTTTTTGTTTTGTTTTGTTTTGTTTTGTTTTTTTGAGATAGACATCTCTCAGTTCATTATACTGGTGCATTATCTTTATACCTTTGTTAAAATTCAATTGGTCATTTATGTATAGTTTATTTGCAAATACTTATTCCATTCTGTTACAAATTTGTATGTCTGTAATACAAATTCTGATGCTTCTAGTTCAAGCCCAACACTCTCCATCATATCACCATTTATAATAGTGAACAAAATTGCAATCTGTAAAAAAATATATATGTGGGATTTCATGGTAAATAATTTTAAGTGTAGAGGTTAAAGGTTGTTAGCTAAACATACATTTCTTACTCTTATTCAATGAAAATTGCATTTTAGAGATTTTTGTTTTGTATATTCTGTTTTATTGAGGTAAATTCTCACTCTATAGCTCTTGCTGCACTGGAACTCACTATGTATCCTAAGGTAGTTTCAAATCTATAGCAATCATTCTGCCCCAGACTCCTGAGTGTTAGAATTACAGGTACAAGCCATCATGCTCAAAGCTCAAACATTTAAATTACTGTAACTCTAAGAACACATTTTATTACATGTACTACATAGCTAATTAATGTGATACTGTGGCAAAAAAAAATGTAGAACAGCTGAGCTTCCAGGGTACTATGATTTCTCCTTTAGAAATCCCAGTTTTTTGCACCTGACCCTGGCTTTTGGTCCACATCTTTATCTATCTTTTGTTATTGGTGGTGGTGGTTTTTTTTTTTTTTCATTCCCAGTGAGGTCCAGCCCTGGAGGGCTGCTGGATGAGACAGTATCAGAAAGCCCTGTAGCAGTATGGCTTATATAAGCCTAAAGGCAGTTATGGTGTTAATTCTTTTAGGAGCACATGTAGATTCTCTAGGGCAAGGGCTGACAAGAGGTGGATAATTACTTCCCATAAAAAGGCAGCTACAAAGTATTTTAGACTTTGTGGGCCATAAGATTTCATTCGTAACTGTTCAGCTCTAACATTGTAGCACAAAATTAGCCAATAAAACTTTATTTACAAAAACAGCTGGCAGGCAGTTTGGCCAATGGGCTGTAGGATTTCAACATCACTCTAGCATTACAGTGCAAAACAATTCCGTGTTGCCTCCGGGCTTCTCCCTTACACTTCTATGTGTCTCAGAACAGACACAAGTCTGCAGATCATATCTTAGAAATAACTTCTATATACTTTGACAGTAATAGCCCAAGTGGTGACATGAAAAGCCAATATTTCCTCTCATAATTCCCTATGTTAAGCAACTGAGACATTCCTTCCAAGATACAAATTACTGGTGGTCTGTTCTACCACACAAATAGATAATAAGAATACCTAATTTACCACAACTTAAATAAACCAAATTCTACATTATATTTTCTTATTTAAAATTTAGTCAGGAATAAAAGAAATACCTGTGGCTCAGGAAATATAAACTGGAATGAAGTCTACATATATTTCTGCTCAAAACAACATTTTCATCAATAACAACAAAATGCCATAGTTCTGTGGGAAGGCATAGTAATAAACTGCATGTAATTAAGTGGATATACTTATCAGGAAATACCATATAGATTCTTGCTCCATACTGTCTATAAATTTCAATTCCTTACAAATTGATTATCTAATAGTTCAATATAAAATAATAAGGCTTTAGTAACTAAACAGTAAAGGATATTTTTCATAACCTTAAGACAAAGTTAAACACTGAACATGAATGTATAAACACTAATAACGTCTATTAACAAAAGTGATTTTTAATGCAGTAAAACATTAACCTTCAGGGTGTGAAAAAAATGGCAAACCATGAAAAGCTATTGTTGATCAGTAAGAAATAAAAAGACACCTAACAAAAGAAGGTATCATAATTATCAGCACATGTTTTCAGAAGGCTTTAGAGGATGGGTAAAGGCTGAACCAAAAACCCGAGTTGTATACCCTAGAATCAACAAAATAAGAAAAAAGAAAAAAGGAAAAGCTAGCATACATTTCAAACCTCAGGACTGGGAAGGCAGAGACAGTCAGATCTATGGGGCTCATTGCCAGCTAGCCTAGCCTGCTTTGAGCCCTCCAGACCAATGAGATACACTGTCTCAAATACCAAGTGGCTGGCACTTGAGGAACAAAAGCTGGGGTTGCCTTCTGCCCTCCATACTCACATGTATACATACGTACATATTGATCTGCACATATCATCACACATTGATGTATGCTACAATGTACATAGCAGCTCATCATGACATACAACATTAGACAAATAACTAACATTAGACAAATGTCCATCAGTAGTTCATGGTTTAGTAAACTGTAGTGGGTTGATCTAATGCTGTATAAGGTCGTAAGAAAAGATAATATATGGCTGTACACATGGTGATCATCTACAGATAAACACCACAGACAAAAATTTGAACAGAGGAAGCCAAAAGTACTCAAGGGACACATACATATGCACTCATGCATATTCACACACATATTCTGTGTGTCCTTACCTACTCTTTTCCTTTTACATGGAGATCCAGTTAAAGATAACATATGTATAAGCCTCCCACAGACAGAATGATAAGATAGCATCTGCAGGGCCTACTATAGACAAGCCATTATTCTGGTCAAGGTAACTGCTTTACATATCAAAGCAAGGGACATGGATTACCGGTGAAATGCAGATATGAATTCTATACCCTAATGATAACAAGGGCTAGGATCTTTTATTCTATAAGCGGTACCCTGTGTTGTAGTAAATGCTAGAATTAACACAACACTACACAGTGTATTCTACTGAGTTATTTCAACTATGTAGGCATTTTTCCTGTCAATAGTTTAATGGACAGTATATGTGTACATTCATATTCTCTAGTAGGAATGTGGAACACAGGGGCACATTGAAAGAGGTGGTGTTGAAGTACATGAAAACCGAATAGCAGAAGATGGATGGATTGACCTTTGAAGTGCCTTTTGCATGTGTTCATAGTCCCAAGAGAACAATGGTGTCTATAAAACAGCAGTTATCAGGGGATTGATGATGCTGTGAAATGAAGCAATAAAGCTCCACTTGTGAACACTAAAGCATGTTTTCCCCCCAAGGTCAACTTGTTAAGTTTTCATACCTCCCCAATACAAATGTAAATAAATAAATAAATAAATAAAGGCACTCAAAACTACAAAAATATAAGAAAGATATGTGTAAAATATTTGTATTGAACTTTAAGTATTGAGATTTATAATTCAATGAACATTTTCTACAAATGAAGGTGAAACTATAACCACATGATCCATTTATATAAAACACCTTTTCAATTATGAAATGTACTCTCAACCTTTAAGATGGTCTGAGTAATTAGCAGCATATGAAACATTCATAAAGGGCTTGGATGGCACATACAAAAACAAGTTTCAATTAATAGCTAACGAGAAACCACATTGAAGCTAGCACAAAAAAAAATGGAATTCTGCTTTTTTAAGACAAATGCTATTCAATTATTTTCAAGAACAATCAAACATAATTGCTTATTTTATACATATAAAATACAGAGATAAATAGGTGTCACTTCAGTGCCAGGCAGTATTCTAAGGCATTGACAAATACTAACACACACTTGGCTCTTGTGTAGCTCTTTCCAGGAGGATTGAAGCATTCTTGGCTGGTGGGAAGATGCAGAAGCTTGTGAAGTTAAAAATCTCAAGGACCCTTCCAACAGTTATGTAAGCAGTAAGCAACCCCTAGAAAGAGTAAACTCTCTGATAGAGCTGCTTAACTCCATGCATAAAGTACTGTAACTTGAGCTAACTCGCAGCCATGTTGGGGGGGGCGGGGCTTTACACTGAGTCAGCTTCCAGAGTCACCCATGTTCCTGTAAGTAACCCCTCACCTTTGCCCCTGTATGTTACCTCAGTAAAAGTATCGGCACACTAAACTAGATTTGGATGGAATCATTTCTTTTGCTCTCTCATTAATGATCTAGATGACTGGAAGAAAGATCATCAGTTTCTTGACGAACATTTGGACAGTGGACAGTGGATTCTCTGTCTCTCAAATCTATAGTGATGAGAGCATGATGAACAACAATATGGACAGAAAACAGCAGGGAAAGAATTATGTAAAAGGAACCAAGGTGAAGAGAGAAAAGGAGATGCCTTAGAAATACCCATTAGTTACAGAACAATTGTTGTAATGGGTAAAATTGTGCCTCTGTTCCATTTGGAATTCAAACCTTTCTTCTAGAGTAATGATTTTTAACCACAAGGGAGCTTATTACTATAATAACATCAATCAATCAAGTTTGTCACAGTAAAATATAACTCTCTGTTCAACCTTCTAACACTGGCCTTATATGAAATTGCATCATTTTGGAGAGAGGAAAGTAATTTGCTATTTTTCTACAAATATTATGTAGGTGACATTCAAAATTGGTGAAAATAGAAAAGAGGAAATTGTATGTTCCTATGTGCTATGTGATATTTTGGAAAAGATCAAAAATTAGACTCTAATAACGTAAAAGAAAAATAGGTGCTAAATATTTACCTAATGTTGGTTTAAGATCATTTTCTTAAAACCCAAGAAGTCACAATGCTAATGTTTTCCAACACTCATACATAAGACAGAACACAGCAGAATTTATGGTGTTTAGTGATAAAGGAAGTATGACATAAAATTATTTTAGAGAGATCTTTTTGTAAATCAAACAGAATTCCCAAGGAATTATTTCATTATTATTCCCCAAATGTCTCAGAAACACAGCATAACTTTTTCATGGTTAAATAACAAGAAGGTAACAGAGACAAAATTCAATTCATGGTCATATGTTTCCCAATATGTTTATAAACTCATGGTGGACAGGCATGAGCAAAACACAAAAAGGTAAGACAACTTAGAGACTCGTGAAGTCGAGGAGAGAGGTGGCTCAGTGGTTAAGAGCACTGCCCTATGTTCCAGAGGAACCAGGTTCAATTCCCAGGCCATCTGGTGTCAGATCACAACAAGATAAATTAAAAAAAAAAAAAAAAAAAAAAAAAAAAAAGGTAGAAGAAAGTAGTGAAGTCTTTTCACACTTAACTACAAAAGAAAACAAAATTAAGTGGGGTTTAACAGCAATGTGATCAAAGTCAGAATAATGAAAGAAAAAGAATAAGCATTGAATTGGAAAATAACACATGAAGTGGGAAAACATGTGAATGAATCTTATAACATGCTACATAACTCTCCAGGAAGCTTGGGTTTAGTGGAGGACCATGGAATGATGATGTAGGGACTCAATAGAAACTGGAAAATATGGAGAAAAGCCTAGTGAGATTTTCTAAAGTAAGCTTGAACGTTAGGCAGAGAATTTTAGCTTGATAGTGAATTCCACTTTAAAATATTTAGCTTTTTATGGGATGAGTGTTTTGTCTGCATGTATATATGTGTACTACATGAGTGTCTGAAGCCTGCAGAGGGAAGAGGGTGTCAGATCCCCATGAACTAGAACTGTAAGCTACCGTGTGTCCTGGGAACTGAACCTAGGTCTCCTGCTAGAGCATCTCTCTGGCAACCAAGGGAATTCCATTTGTTCATTTAAAATATCTTAAGTATTACGGCATGCAATGTCCTTTGCCATACACAAGATAGTTGGATATATAGCTTAGGAAAAAAGGATATAATGAGTAAAAAAAGAAAAAAAGTAAAAGAAACATAACATCGTATGCAAAAGAAAAGAGAAAATACGTTTGACAAAGTTTTATTTCTACTTCTGAAACAGAAAATCTACCTTTCCGCTAAAAGCCATTGTTGTAAGAGATAAGTTCAGTATGGAAATTGGTTTACTATTGGTTTACAAAAAAAAAACAACTCCAAATCTATAGTGGAGCAAAGAAGCCAAATGGCTAACTAAAAAAGAGGCAAAATATTTAGCTCCCAGTGAGACAGGGAACTGTTTGCATCTAGAGATTGCCTCCAGTCAAAAGAAACAAGTTTTAAATTACTTGTTCAAGAGGAACTTTAATTAAGTGATTGTATTAATTCAAAATCACTGAAGGCAACACTGCTTCTGATGCCATTTCAGTTCAATAGTTCAGCAAAGCAGCAAAACTATTTAAACGATATTAGAAGTAAACTTGTCTATCACTTTGTTGGGCCAGATCTTCAGAGAACATCTAAATGTGACAAAGAGTCAGGAGGAAGCTGGAACTATCTGGGTAAGCCACTGGGTCATGATGACACTGTGACCTTGGATGAAAGAGAAAAGAAAGTAAAATAGGCTGAAAATGGTCTAGACACTCAAGCATTGTAAGGAAACAGAATAAAGGTGTTGGAGTTCCAAACCCAAAAAAGCCATAAAATGCATCATGTAGCTCCAGATGGGCATGCTTCACGATGCCAAAAACCTTTAGTCATTGGCTACACACAGCCCATGGGGATCTAGGGATATAGCTTCAAACTTGTTCTGGGTCTTGTGTGAAATATGAGAAGGTTTTCTTGGAATTTTTTTTTAATTTTAAAAATTTTAATGAATTTAATGCTTTGTACACTGAACACTGTAAAAACACTGCTAGAGGCCTGTGAGATGGTTCAGCAGGTAAAAGTCCTTGCCTCTGAATTTGATCCCCGAACCCACAAATTAGAGGGTGAGAACTGACTCCTGTAAGTTGTTCTCCGATGCCTACATTTGTGCTATGGCACACTCATGCCTGCACACACACACACACACGCACACACACACACACAGAGAGAGAGAGAGAGAGAGAGAGAGAGAGAGAGAGAGAGAGAGAGAGAGACAGAGACAGAGAGAGAGAGAGAGACAGAGAGAGAGAGAGAGACAGAGAGAGAGAGTAATAAAATAAGGAAATAATAAATTTCAAAGTGGTACAAAGAAGTTAAAATAATAACTGTTAAAGGCGCTAAAGTGATTAGGTAAATTATTACACCACAATCAATAATTAACAGTAACAATCATGACTTTTGAAATACTCTAAGAATGGAGAGAGGCAATAAAACCAGTAGGCTATAGTTTCCATGATTACACTATTTCCTTATAGCTCCTTAGATATTCTGACCGCATTGACTAAATTCTCTATTGTGAATTTAAACCAGTGTGTTTTATGTTGTTTTACTCTCAGGCAAACCTTACATCCAACTTCTGGATATATCTAACTATAGACTCCAACATACTAAGTACACATATTGAGAACTAAATCTTTGTTTGTCTTGAGATGGTCTCTCTATGTAGCCCTAGATGTCCTGGTACTCACTATGTAGACCAGGCTAGACTGGACCTCATAGAGATCCACCTGCTTCTGCCTCCCTAGTACTGGGATTAAAGGCATGCAGCACCATGTCCAGCCAACAGCTAAATCTTTTTTCCCCCTTTGCGATTTTTGTTTATTGAAGAATGTTAACAATATTATAAAGACTTATGCAGGATGGAGAGGCTTCCCAGCTGCTCTTGCAGAGGACCTGGATTCTGTTTACAGGTTGCAATCGTCTATAACTCCAGTTCAAGAGAATTCACTGCTCTCTTCTGGCCTCCTAAGGCCCCAGGCATACACATGGTGCACATGCATATGTGCAGACAAAATACACACATAAAATTTAAAAAATAAATAAAAATCGATATCCTTAAAGTCTCTTGCAGAAATAAGAATTTAAAATGAAAATATTATCATTCAGTTGGCAGCCATTCCACAACAATATTCCCAATGGGCCTGTTTGGGGGTTTCTTCCTTCAAGCATTACCTACTGCTGGTGACGGGGGATGGAGATGTGCTTTAGTCACTGGGCTTGCTCAGGCTGTACAGGAGCTAGATTGGAATAATACAGGAACATGAGCATGGTTCCTGTGCAAGGACTACATACAAAGGAGTAAAATATTCTACATTAAAGAATTCTTGGCATTTTTTTAAAAATAAAAAACATACATATGAGCAGCATACTCTATTGGGATTTAGTAATTCTTTCACTTTATGTTTTCCTACGTTGTGGCACAAAGGCAGACTTCCCAGGTCACACACTAAAATCACACATATACCAGGTAAATATCACTTCTGGTAGGCCTTGTATCTAGAGCCTATACAACAATCACATTACAAAATCAATAGCATATAATCTTACCTACTTTAACTTTCCAATATGCTCATTGCTTACCATGGTTTTTGTTGTTGTTGCTAAAAGGTTTGTGTTTTGTTTTTCGTTAGTATTCATGGAAAAAGCCAAACTCTAGGCTCAGAATAATAGAACATAATATTACTTAATTTCATATCTACTATTCAGATCTCAACACAGGTCATCACCACCTCAGCAGCTGACTATTTCATCTCAAGATCTACCAATCCCTTTCCTAATACTAGAAATAATTGCTGAAAATCTTATTTTTGTCATCCTCCAGTTTTTATAGACTTATTTCTAATTCCCTAAAGTCAGATGCTAATGTTCTTTATTATATTTTTAATATGTAGAGTAGGGTTTGATCCTAAAAACATTAATAAATTTACCTAATTTAATAATTGGCTAAGGAAATCTTCAATATTTCAATATTGAATGAACTATTACTGTTCTCCATTTTATCTTAGAGTAACAGGTTATTAATTTTTCCTCCCGTATATAGCAATCATATCTCTTCAGTTGTTCCAAACACATCTTTTCCTCCTCTACTCCATTATCCTCTTTATAGTGGTGGAAAAAGACACCAAATCTTAACTTCATAACAGCAAAAACATGGTTTCCAAGAAGCATAATATTTTGTGTTGCTGAAAATATGTAAGTTTTGTATGTCTAGATCCTTTAGAACTCTCTTGAAGGTACCACTACTGTGCTTGGAGAGCAAATGTTTGATCTGTTAATAGCAAGCGTGTACCATGTGAACAATAGAGATGCAATGTTCATTCTTCATATAGAGCTTAGAGTTTACAGGGAAAAGAGGAATGTATGCAAAAGGCAAAAAAAAAAAAAACCTAACTAACCATCACAAACTGAAATCGGGACTTTGAAGAAAATTCTGGGAAGAGGAAGGCTGTGTATGGAAGCATTTGCTGATTTTCTACATTGAGAGAGCTGTTCAAGGAGTGATACTGCAGGAAGGCATAGGGGTTCACGAGAAGAAACTGAGGAGTGTCAGAGCTGTCCAGTGGAGAACAGGACATGTGAAAAAAAACTGAAAGAAATACAACAGACCCTTGGAATCCAAGGGAAAATGCCATCAAATGAAATAGCAGGAACCACATTGTCTATAACCTTGTAAGCTATGTTATACTTTATTTAGATAACAAAGCGTGCATTTAATTGTATAAATTAAGTGTGTCTAGGAACTCACAGCTGTTGTGGGAACATAGTGAAGACATAGGCAAGCCCAAGCCAGACTAAATTCCAACATGGAAAAGAGTGTTGGGCATGAAACCTTACCCACAGCTGAGGAGACATTGATAATTCTTCGATGCTGGGAGAGAAGTGTCAGTTTTCTCTGAATGTAGCCCGTTACAAGCTGTCCACTCTCCAGTGTAAAGCCATGCATCCAAGAATGTTTAGCTACACAAATTTGTCTTGATGGAGGAAAAACATTACACAGTCTGGTATATAGGAAGTGAGGGCCTGGAACCAGAAAGGGTTGTGGGATGGGTAGTATGACCAAAACATGAAAGCATAAGAGTTTTAATTTCTCTGTCTTGCACAGTGCTCCTGTCAAACACAAAAATCTCTTCTTTATTTAGGCTTAGCCATGTTTAAGGTTGCCCAGAATAGAAGAAAATAGATGGTAGAGATCCTAATGATTGAATTAGTTGAAGTCGGAGCAGTGATTTTGCAGGTGGTGTGATGAAGAATGGCAGGACCTGGATATAATGAAGATTTAATTACATACTTAATACAATTAAACCATGAAACCAGGAGGGAACATAAATATTAAAATATGTCATCTATGCTTCTGGGGAGTTAGAAACATTTTCATATTTAGAGACTTAGCTTCTATTATCAGTGTCAATATCTATAACCTCTTATAATATTTCAGATGGATTTCACTAATGGAATTAGAAACAAAATCAGGTGGTGGAGCATGTGAGCACTCCCTCACTGGCACAATACATTGGAAGTGTTGGCGCTCTCTGCAGTACTTTGCACGTCCTTTCCTGGCCTGAATTACATGCCTGCCTTCTGAAAGGCAAAGCTAATTTATATGATTAATGCTACGCACTTCCTGAAAGTTTAAGGATATGACCAGATAATAGAACAGCAAAAGCACATGATTTGCTTTTACCATACTCATTAAAGAAATGATTAGAAAATACAGTTGGGAGTCCCTGTGTTTGGCACAGAGTACAAATATATACAATAATCACTTCATTAGGGCAGCAAGGCTTTTGTTTTCCTGCTGGTAACATGTAGTTGCAAAGCTTAATTTAATATTTGGCTCAATTAACTCTCTCCCTGTCAGTTATGCTATTTTGGGAATGTGAGCAATTGGACACGTTTATGTCATTCTGTCATTTATCTTAGTGTTTGTCTTAGCATTCTTGTTTTTATTTTAGTCATGTTCTTGATGATCTTGAATAATCTTGAACCATAAATATATGTATACATATGCATCAATTAGATATCAAAGTTATGTTTTATATTTATAAATCTGTTTGCTCCCTTCAGCATTTTTTCATTGCCCTCATTTCATTATGACACTTGAATTTGGACAACTATTCTTTGAGAAAGAAATCTCAGAAACCCTGACATGTCCCATGGGGACTAAGATGCTGGCATTTCTTTGAGAGAAAGGCACCTGCTAATCAGGCAATCAGTATCAGAAAAGTTCACACAGATTGGGAACCAAGGAAAAGGCATCCATCTCACAGACAAACTCTGCTGATACAGCATCACTGTCCTTGGGTCTTTGTCTGAATCATGAGGCAATGATCAAATTGAATCAGAAGACATGTTCCAAACAAAAACTTAAGCGAATAAAATTTCCAATAATTTGGCACAGAATTTGAACAAGGTGATATAATACTTGTCCTGGAGCAGATGATATAGAGTAAGACCAACATAATCTAAAAAAGCCCTTGATAAGACTCTCTTCCCAGGTGATTCCATATTATGTCACCTGGTCAGCTGAAACTTGCAAAAAAAAAATGATTGAAAAATTTTGTACTTTGTCTTTGAAATTTATTATGATTGGAGGTGCTGAGCACTTTTGAACTTAGACATTTTTCCAGTATGTATTAAACAATTTTGAAAATGCAAGCGTTATATTTTAAGACAGCTTAAAATAATAAACATGTGGCCTAAGTATTGAGAGACATTAAATCAGTTAGATAAACTGTGAGATAAACTCTTATTTAATAATATATTGGCTGATGATATTAAGATATAAAATATGAATTGTCTAATGACAAAACAAATGCTCTAAAATTATGAATGTAAACTTTCAATTATGCAAAAACTTTGCAGTAATAGTGTAAAGAAACAGTAAAAAAATCATAGATGCTACTTCTCGATAGAAGTATTTTCTATCCTATGTTTATTATTTTCCAAAAGTTCTCTAAAATATTTCTAAATTCTAGACTTCCACAGTCTAATATAATAAATCAAAACTTGGATTCTGGACTTTCATTGAGGGATTTTCTAGAATATTTTGGTCTGTGGGCATGTCTGTGAGGGGGTTATCTCAATGCTAATTGAGATCAGAGAACATACCTACTCTGGGTGTCACCATTCCCTAGAAAAGGATACTGAACTACGTGAGAGGGAAGAAAGTGAGTAGAGCACTAGCATAAATTCATTGCTGTCCACTGTTAATTGTGATTATAATGTAATCAGTTCTCTCAGTCTCCTGTCACTGGAACATCCCTTGCATGGTGGAGGGCAACCTGGAATTGTGAATTAAAACAAACCTCTCCTTTGAGTTGCTTTTGTCATGGTATTTTATCATAGCAATAGGAAACAAAACTAAGACAATGCTATACATATTATTATTTTAAAAGTCATGATCCAATTGTAGGTGTAAGAAGTAACATCCTATCTAAAATGGAAGTTTTATGAAGAATTCCTACCCAGTAATTGCAAGTGGCATATTTGCTGATTCAATTAATTTTCTAAGAATACAGCTTCTAAAGTATAGGCCTGGTTACAGAGTTAATCCAAACACATGACTATCATGCCAACCAAAAAACAGTCAGGAACCACCCAACCTCATGGTGAAACATTGGCCAGAACTCACAGTGACTAGAGAACTTGCAACTGTGTATACATGGTAGGACAGCTCTTTCCTGGATTTGATGAAGAAAGATTCTAATGCTATGGAAGCATATATACTAAAAAAAAAAAAAAAAAAAAAAAAAAAAAATGAATGGTACTGAGAATATTTACATGGTTCCTCCTCAAGGACAGCAGCATAGTAAAATTCAATGCCTAAATGGCATAGAAAAATAAAGCCTTCTTCTGGCAATTTAGTTGGTACTGAATGACAGTTCTCTATAGATCTATCAGGTGTCTGTATCTGTCACTAAAGAGACCTTGTGTTTGGGGCTGTATTTTCAAGACCATTAGTTTATGAATTCAATACAACTCGTGTTCTTATAAGAAAAGGGAAAATAAGCTACAGAGAAAGAAAAGTACAGGGTGATATCTATGCCATGATATAAACAGGATTGAAGTGATGCGCTTTCAAGAGTAGAACTACCAAAGGTGTGCTAGCAACTGCATAGAAGACAAAGATAAAGTAGTGTAACATTGCACACACCTTGATTTGAGACATAGAGCATCCAGAATTGAGGGATGGTAAATTGCTCTTTAAGTCTTCAGTTTGGGTGTATATTATCACAGCAGGGCCAGGAAATAAGCATAATTGTACTCCCCACCTGTCACTCATCAAGGACAACCACATGAAAAAGGTCAAATTATTGGTCCTCAAGTTGAGTCAACTCAGAAGTATGAGATATTAATAATTGTTCTTTCGGCTTATGTAACAAGCAACTGGATAGGGAATACCTCAATGGTGGTTATCATGACTGAAGTAGTAATACTGGCAGAATACCAATACACAACCCAGTCCACTGACATCATTTTTAAAGGACGAAGAGATCAGACTTAAGTGCTCATGCAGTGCTCTATGGGTTAAAAAGTGAATTTCTGTGTTTTCTGACTTGCTCTCTATTGCAGTCATCATAGAATACACAAATTTTGTCACATCCTTATTTAAAAATAAGAACATCAAGCTTGTGAATTTAAGTGATTCACTTGGAGTTACAAAAGCAAGCAGTAGTAGTGACTGGTCCTGAATACTGAGGCAAGCCAAATGTATGTAAATTGTAATTGGTGTTCTATTGCTACAGGAATTGGGAAATGAGGGAAAGATTTCACTTTTACCATGAGCTTACTGTGAACCACTTTTCATTGCTAATTCTAAAAGCCACACACTATCATTTTGTCCTCACAATTACTTTATGTGGCAATCCTTATTTCAGTCACACAAAGCAGTACACGTGCACGTACACACACACACACACACACACACACACACCACCACCACCACCACCACCACACCACACCACAGTTGAGTCTGAGAGGTTGAGTTGTTCATAGCTGTGTTTCTTCTTAATGCCTCAAGCAAGGGGTGTCTATCTCTCTTTAGCTTAACAGCTAAGGAAATATAATAACCCATGCTGACCACGATGTAGAATATGATGGCATAATGAGCTACTTTCACAGAAAGAAAAACATGTCAAGGAGTAGTATGTGTTCAGGTTAAGAAATGTGAATGTTCAGTATGAATATCCATATAGAAGACAAGAGCATCATTGGAAAGTGAGTAAGTGAGACAAAAGTAATCTTGCTGTTGATATTTGTCTAGAAGGCTATCTTTGGAAGTGGAAAATGCAGGTCACAAAGAGGAGGCATTTGAGTAAAACACTATCAACAAGAGGAAGCTCTGTGAATAAGGAGCATGTTGAACCTCCAAGCTCTTCTGAACTGACCAGTCACAGAGGAAATCACATGGGCATAGTTGGCTCATCTTTCTGTCAACTCTATGTTGTCTCCCAGATGCTGGCCATTACTTCTTGGTGAGACTAGGGATTCATTAGAAATATCTACTTAAACTATGACCAGATTGTCACTTTTGTTCAAAATTGCTTATGAAGGTGACTAGTAACAAAAGACTTATCCTGGGTTAAATCAATAATGGTTAAAACTCCACAAGAAAGACAAACTTTTCAAAACTCTACGATGTCTAACACCTCTAGAACTGCACAACACAGAGACAAACCCAATCCTTTACAATTCCGTTCATCTTTTCTAAGTAAGTGAAGTATGTATGCAGTCAAGAAAGAAAGAATTAATCATGAAATGTGGATATTTACAATGTCTGGGCTGCAGGATGATTAATCAGTGATTATCATCATTGTAAAGAAACCCAAAGAGTTGCTATATTTTGGCCATAGCTTTGCTTGTGACGTAATTTTAGGGATTGGAATATGAATGTGCTGTTGTAGAATATTATTTTAAGATGTAATACATTTGTTTATGCTGTGGAACATTTGGTTTAATGATGCAAAGATGTGTTGCATTCTTTTATGTTGCATTTGTTTAATTCCGTGAAGCTGTGTTACTTTGCCTGTCTAAAACACCTGGTCTAATAAAGAGCTGATTGTCCAAGAGTGAGGCAGGAGAAAAGATAGGCAGGGCTGGCAGGAAGAGAGAATAAATAGAAGGAGAAATCTGGGAGGAAAAAAAGAAGGAGCAAGAGAACAAGGAGAGAAGGACACTAGGGGCCAGCCACCCAGCCACCCAGCTGTGGAAGGCCAGCTCTCAACTTTTCAAGGGTTCCTATGAGAGAGGGATAAGAAAATATTAGATAGAAAGATAGCAAAGAGGAGAAAGACAGAAACACAGGATAGTTTCAGGACGACCTGGGTCAATACCCAATGGCCTTTTCTGTTTAATCAAAAGGGCTTTTTATAACAATGTCAAGGGGCAGGGCAAAAGACCTCCCCGTTGCTAGATCAAAACACACTACACAGCCAAGTATAGACCCTTCCAAACACCTGGTAACCACATCCATGGTCAAATCATTCCCCTTATGCAGCCCTGCTGCATAAAGCAAGCTCAGATTCTTGAACCTTCAGTAAGTTCTTACTAGGAAACCTCTATGGATCTCTACACCCAGCCATATAGCCAGCCATGGAGTAAGAGTGAAAGTAAGATTTATAGAAGTAAGAGAAATGTATAAGTCCAGGGGCAAAATGTAGATATGATAATTTAAAGTTAAGGAAAGCTGGCAAGAAACAAGCCAAACTAAAGCTGTGCATTTATAATTAAGAATAAGCCTCCATGTGTGATTTATTTGGGAGCTGGGTGGTGGGCCCCTCAAAAGAGTAAAAATTTAAATATAAAATGAAAGCTTTCATAACTCTGTTCTGACCTTATATATAGTAAATATTTTTTAAATCAGCAAAAACTTCAGCAGCTTCAAATACTTTCTAAGTAACAAAAACAAAGCAGATATTCTTACTTCAGGATAAAGCTCTTTAACTTAGAGATATAAGCAAAGGAGCCATCATACAATAATGTGTAATTCTGTAACATGCTTAAATCCATGCAAAATTCACAATTCAGAATGAATGTGTTTTCCCATAACATTTATGTCAAAACTCCAAAAGAACACCATGGAGACCAAATACTGCATGAGCAAAGAGCCTTTATTTTATTTTATTTCTTTTTTTTTTTAACCTTTTATAAAATCTTTATTGACAAATAAAGTCACATAGTATATAATTTGCCTGTTTGCACAATTTGATAGACTTTTGATTTCCTAAGTACAGAGTTTCTATTTTGTGTGATAAAAGAGCCTTTCTTTTTAAGCTTCAGGGCTTGGTCTGTCTGTCCCAAGAAGCAGTGAGAGCAGAGAGCCCTGAGCCCAGGCAGAGTGGGATTTTTAATCATAGCAGAGGTTGTGGTTAAGGGATTTCCAGCATCCAGGACCCTGATTGGCTGACAATTGTCTATGGGTATCTGTGAAACAAAAATAGGTGTGTGCTAGACTCAGGGATATCTCTCCATCTTATCTAATGGTTGAAATGTTTGGGATGTTAGGTACTTCCCCATCCCTGGGTGGATCCCGGGGTGGTATTAGCTTATGGCTTTTCCTGGATCTGAGTGTTGCCTGCCCATAAGCCTGTCATAGAAGCTGTGCCTAGGCCCCTAAGCCTGTCATGGCAGCTGTGTGGTCAAGCTGTTTGGGGGCCCCTCCACAAACAGGCCATAAGAGAAACCTTCCAGAGAGCTAACAAGAGATCCTAGGAGCCAGCTTCCATGTGAGGACACAACTGGTCAGTCCCATGGCATGGACCAGATGGTGGGATCATATCAGGACTGAATCTGCTTTGATCTTAGACTTCTCAGCCTTCAAAATGGTAAGAAACAAATCTCAGGTGTTTATAAGATGCATAGATTGAATCATTTTATTACAGTAGACTACACAGACTAACGAAAAGACTTACATACCCTCTGATCTGACCTTATATGAACATGAGACATTTTTAAGTCACTGAAATTTTCTGAAATCACAAATAGATTCTTATTTTTAATGCTCTGCAGAATGCAGAAATTCATAGTAGGAATTCAGCTGACTGTGGCAAAAGCTATTACCTGGAAGAGTTAAGAACTCTTCCAGAGGATAAAAGCCAAGACACAAGGTGATATTAGCTTTTAAATATATTAGCTGGTTCCTGCAATGATTTTCTTGTGTGCTATGGTTGCTTTCCTAATTAATTCTTTTTCAAAGAACGTCTAATAGTGTGGTTGATCATTCTTTGGGCACAATTTCCCCTATATATATACTTGGATAAATTTCTCCAACTGCGTTGACAATAAGTCACACAGTCAGGACCCCTCTTTTTTCAGACTTTTGTTCCTTTGTTTTTTAGCAATAGACTCAGAAGTCTGCCTTTCTGTAATTGGGCCATTTCAGACAAAAGTATTTTACCTGAAACACCTCTCAAACATCCAAGGACAGACTGCAGGTAAGAAAGCATCCAGACCCCCTGCTAGTCTCCTGAATTAAGGTAAATATCCATACAGAGACAACCGCCAAGGCCAGGCAGTTGCAAGCCTTGTTTCTTGTGCAAATTAAGCTTAAACTGTCCTTTCTCCCACAGCCCAAGTGGTATCTCTAGACTCCCCCTTGAACATTTAACTCAGAACAAAAGGGCTTTTACACACCAGGTACCTCAAGCTGTGACACAGGCTATCTAGCCACTGAGTTCACTTCCCCCTCCTTGCCAGAAAAAAAAAAAAAAAAAAACAGCACAACCCAGATTAGGTTGAGACAGACATGGCTCCAAAGGAAAATAAGGCAGTTTCATTTTACCCATGACTAGTGACATGAAACTCCTAACATTTTACCCAACCACTTCTAAGAATATAGTTTGAGCACATAAATTTCTCTTTTTGATTTATTAACCAATTTTAGCCCTTAGTTGACCCCACCTCCTTTAATCACTCCCCTTTTGGGTTGCAATTGAAGCTGACAATTACTGCTCTTTGTGTGGATCTTATAACCTCTCTTTTTGACCCTGAAAGAATTCAAGCCTGGTGACCTTGCCTTGGCCAGAACATTGCTTATTGCATGGGTATATAATTATAAAACTCAAGAGACTGAAGGACTGGGAAACTAGGATGGAGAATTAAGATGGGGAAGAATTAAGTTAGGAAGAACTAGATGGGAAAGAACTAAGATGAGAAATACTAAGAAGGGAGAATTAAGATAGAAATATCAAATGAAAAAGGAGCTAAGTATAAGAACAGAAAAGAAGCTGTGTAGAGAGAGAACTAACTCAGAAGAATAAAATAAATGGACTAAAGAGTTTCATGTACATAGATTTATTTGAGTATTAAATTAATTAATCTGCCATTGGTAGCATCTCTTCTGGAACTCTGGGAAAAGACTATAGAGGAGCTGGATTCCAATAGTCTTTGTTATTTTAAGGTTCTTCCTTAAAAGGAACCTTGAACTTAAATAACTGAACAAAGGAAGACGCAATCATAGCATATAATTTTCTGCAAGTCTTAAATGCATGTAAAATTCACAATGCAGACTCTATATACACCTACATAGGACCTAATTCTACTCAGCTATTGTGAAACCTGACTGTCGTTGGAAAGTGGACCAGAAAAATCAAAAGATTTAAAAATCTTATGCTACTTCTTTACTTTAACTAAACATAAACACAGATTAAAACAATATGTCTACATAAATTGAAAGCAGATAAGGCAGTAAAATTTTTTCTATGTTCTTTGCATTAAGTCTAGGCATAAAAATTGAATAAATATATTTTTAACATGAGGCCGAGAACCAGTTTTGATTGGTTATGTGAAACAATTGAATATAAAAAACAAACAAACAACAACTAAAACTTACTAGAATTTATTTTTGTGACTAAATTTTTTATTTTAAGAATAACACTGCATTTGGGTAAATATCTACCTTTTCTGTTTGTTTGTTTGTTTGTTTGTTTGAGACAGGCCTCTCTATGCAGCTCTGGCTGTCCTGGAACTCAATCTCTAGACTTGGCTGGCCTCGCACTCACAGAGATCCATCTGCCCCAAGTACTGGTATTACAAGCGTGTGCCACCACTGCCTGGCTAGAGATATCTACTCTTAAGAGAAAATATCAGCACTTGAGATGGAAAGGGAGACTGACAATGTTTCTTTCTGAACTCTAGTCAGATGATAAATGAATGATTCCTTTGAAGATTTTTAAAATGAGTCATGCGATACATCAGTAGTTCTAGGTGGCGGAAGTCATCATTCTAACTACAAGTGCAGCACTTCTCTATGATAAACACATTCAAAACCAAGCAAAGTGTTCTTATGGCTTCTGGGACTGACCACATATTTGAAATGTTCTCTATCATTTGCTGAAATCTAAATGGAAATATAGTTCATATTTTATAGCGGTTAGAAAATGAATGGAAACACATACACACCTAAGTTTGACACTCTTTAAAAAAA
This sequence comes from Peromyscus eremicus, assembly GCF_949786415.1. Taxonomy (NCBI): domain Eukaryota; kingdom Metazoa; phylum Chordata; class Mammalia; order Rodentia; family Cricetidae; genus Peromyscus; species Peromyscus eremicus. Next base: position 21,176,149 of record NC_081432.1, read on the forward strand.
ATACAAAAAAAAAGCAAAACTGAGATGTAAATATTACAAATCCCAAAATTCCATCCGTGAGAATAGATCACAGACCAATGTAAAGCTATGTTCTCTGCTATGTTCAGTGGTTAAGAGTATAATCCCTGCTTATCCAGAAAGCTCTAGTTTAGTTCTTAGCACCCAACTCTAGTAGTTCACAACCTCCTTTGTCTCCAGCTTCTGGGGACCCAGCACCCTCCTCTGGCCTCCACAGGCACCAGCACCCATGTTGCATACACATGTACAGACTCAACACATATACATATATTTTAAAAAGTGTCTTAGCTGTGTTCTCACAAAAGGTCTACATGACTGCTCAGAGACGCTTAACCCATAAGAGACCACAACTAGAAAGTGTCTTTTATGTAGTCTGATAAGTGAATAATTCAACCAACTGTGACCAAACCACTGAAACACAATCCCACTTGGTCATAAGACACTGAACTAAGCAATGATAGATCAAGAACACAATGAGGCAGAGTTAAAAAATAAAAACAAAAACCTGAGAATTGCTGAATAAGAGAGTCTAGCTGCTTGAAAATAAAGATGACATAGAGTACATCTCTAACATTCTTAACACTTATACAAATGCTTGACATATCTCATTGCTTGCTGCTGCTGAAGAAAGGGATGGGCTAGAGAAAACATGTTTGACTATAAACTAGCAGAGATGAAAATGGTCTCTGTCTTGACTATATCAAAATAATGGTATTATTTATTATTTATATTGATTATAACATACAACCTTTAAGTTGTTATCTATATCACTAGAGGAAAACACTCAAGAACACTTTGGTCCTTTGATGTCATTATTTATAAATGCATGTGAATCTTCAGTGATCTCAAATTTAACAGTCATACCTAAATACAATAGAAGAAAGAAATAATACACAGTCTCTGAAAGGATATTCGCAGGGGTGATCACAAGAGCTAAGTTTGGGTTTTCAGCCTCTTAACCTATTTTTCATGTTTTTTGAGCTTCCTGATAGAATCTATACTGCATCCCTAGTGAGGAGGCAATATTATACTGTTGTGACTTATATCTTAGTCATTTTGTTACTATTAATACACAGTTCAATTAGGAGAGGGAATTTCAAATTCCCCCATCCCTCTAACATGAAATAGTCTAACCTGTGCTGAGGTGTTTGATGGCTGCAGCTTCAAGTTGCTATCTGAATTGTCTTAGTAAGACTTTTATTCTGTGGTGAATGACATCACAGAAAGCAACTTGGAGAGGAAAGGGTTTATTCTAGTTTACAAGTCAGGTCACATTCCATTGTCAAAGGAAATCAGGGCAGGAACTGAAGGCAGGAATTGAAGCAGAAGCCATTGAGGGGTACTGCTTACTGGCTTGCTCTGTGGCTTGCTCAGCCTGCTTTCTTGTAGAACTCAGGACCACCAGCCCAGGGGTGGCACTGCCCACAGTGAGCAGCTCCCCCCGCCATAATGAACAATAAGGAAAATGCATTACAATCTTGCCCACAGAGCAATCTGGTGGGGACATTTTCTCAGTTGAGGTCTCCTCTTCTGAAATGATTCTAGCTGCTGTCAGGTTGTCATAAAAGTAACCAGCAGGTGAATGAATAGACTGGATTGAATCTAAATTGCCTTCACCCCCTTCCTCTCCCCTGATACGCTAAACAGTCTTGAATTTTACCCAGCTTCCAACTTGCTCTGAGATCTAAAATTGTTGACTAGAGAATTGACCTAATGGCTGTATGTGTTGTCCTTATGATTTGAAATAGCTTAAAGTAGTATTGGAAACCATTTCAAATCATTTTTGCTTGGCTGAAAGGGTATATGAACATACACACACACACACACACACACACACACACACACACACACACACATTTCTAATTCTGCAAAAGATAGCTCATTGTATTGTAGGCAAAACCACTGGCCTATTTTCACAAGCTGGAGATGAGCTGTTGGCCCAGTGCTCAACATCAGAAATCAAGAGGCAGTTCCAGTGTTGGTGACAGGAGGTGTCTGTGTATTTCAAAGACAAAATGGAAAGGAGGAGAAGGAGGAAAGAAAAAAAAAATCAGCGTACAGAATCCAAAGGACACAAGAAAGTAAAGATGTGAAGTGTCGGTGTCACTGACAGGGAATGCTTCTGTGGCTCTCTAATTGATTCAGCAGGTTCCTGCAGGGACTGAGCTTATTTTGGAAACATAAAGGTATAGGACATAAGCAGAAAATACACATCACACATAGAACCAGGAGTTAGCTCACAGTATAACTCAACGAGTGTCAGTAAAGTTGGGACCCCTCAAGCAAGAATTCTTCAAAGTTATCATCTCCCTTGTAGTTGTCTATGGAAATAGCCTCGCCATTTGCCCTGGGAAACTTGGGTTTTCATGTACAATATGGCCGAGTTTATGGATCTGAAAGGATTGTTAGGAGAAGCCATTGTTAGGAGAAGTTTGTAAGTAGCCAGCCTTAAGAGAATGTAGAAATGCAAGATTACCTTCATTATCACTACCCCCACACCCCAAACAGAGAAGGGAAGCCCAGAGCAGAACAAAGATTCCTTCTCCTGTGTAATTCAAGTTCATTTGCAAGTTTTGCTTTGTAGCTAAATGGTGTTTAGTGGTGGGTCTGCCATCTAGTGGCCATGTGAATAAATGGCTGCTGTTTATAAATTGGGAGACTTTAAAAGGTTAGGTAGCTCATATAGGGCAGGACCTTTTTCTGGTCCTAGTATAAGCAACCTAAAGAATGTCATTGGTGGTAGGGAAGGCTTTTTTTTTAATTTCAATCTAGGAATTAATTGAAGTATGTTAGGCTAAAATGCCATAGTGCAAAGGCAAAGTATGAACAGTTATTTTCCATTTATGCCAAGTTCAAAATAAATGTACACTCAAAAACAGTCACTGAATTGAAATAAGGTACCATTCTAACGTAAAAGATTTATTTTTTATGTGTGTGCATATGGCATATGTGCATGGCTGTGTCATCGTGTCATGTGTTTGAGGGTGCTTGAGGAGGCAGCAGAGGGCTTCATATCCCTAGGAACTTGAGTTACTGGAAGTTGTGAGCCTCCTGACTCAGGTGCTGGAATCTGAACTCAGGTCCTTTGGAAGAGCAGCAAGCATTCTTAACCAGTGAGCCATCCCTCTATCCCCATGGAATAACATCTTATTGACTGCTTTGTTTTGTTTTGTTTTGTTTTGCCTTGCTATTTTTTGCTTCAATCCAGCTGATATTTTCTCAGCTTTTAACTTAAGTAAGTGAAGGAAAACAAGAAGATATTTTTTTTTCAGTTCTTAGACATGTACTTTAGGGATGTACTACTTGTCAAGGTACAGAAAAAACAGAAGTTATTCCATAAAATGTGAACACAGTTTCAGAATTTAAACTCTACAACCAAGAAATAGTATATTGTTCACTCTAGAAAAAAAGTGCAAAAACTATTTAAATTATTTTGAATTGTTGTTTTGATTTATTTATTAATATAAGTTATTAGTAATTATAGGTTTTCAATACTGACTTTCCTGAATAATTTTCAGGGCTATATAATCCTAGCCGTAGCCTCTATTAGTGCACTAACCTGGTGGCTTATATTTCTATAATCCTAGTATATTAAAAAGGTTTATTCTTGTGATTGAAAGTGGCATTTGCACATTGCCTAATAAGTACATGAATATACCCAGAGAAACATTCACTGTGTTCAATTAATCACAAAAATATAGAATATTCATACCTCAATTCTGCAATTGTTATTTTTATTTATTTGTTTTCTTGGCTGGTATACTTAAACAGAAATTAGATCTCCCTCCCAATTATAGTTCTTTCGACATTCTAATCAATTAGAGTACAGTCATTGAAATAAATAATATAAAATTCAATAACTATTAGGCATGTTTTTCATTATTGTTGCATTCAGTTAATTTCCCCTTAGGCTTATTACTGCTTAAAATATCAGAATGGCATCACAATGTTCAAGCAGGAAATAAAGGAAATTTTACAATTGCTAATATTGTGTAAAAATGTCCTGTAATAACTCAAACTCCGAGTGCTAACATCCAATAAGTATTTACAAAATAATGAAATAATCCCCCCTACACACTTAATCCTTCATATTCTGTGGTTCATATGTGCTTTTAATATATAAATATAATATAGTGTAATCAATGTGCATGCTTCAAAGTCATGAACAACCTAAATACAAAATATTAATATCTATATTCTTTTGAGAAGCTATACTTATTTCTAGAAAGCTCATGTGAATTCTATGATTTCTGCTGAGATTCACTCAAGATTGGAACATAATATTTCACATTTGTGGAATTGTCTTTTCCTATTCAATCTGTCTACTTTCTAATAAGTCACCAAACTATTGAAGAACCCATAGAAAGCAAAAACAAAACAAAAAGAACACCAAGAAATAAAAATTTGTTTAAGCCTCTTGGGGGGAAATATTCTTATTTTCATAATTCAGAAAAGTTAATAAGCTTGTTAGCTTTTATTTGTGACAAAATACTTGAGATAAATAGCTTAAATGGAAAAAAAAATTTTGGTCAAGGATCTCCAAGATTTGCAGTTTATGCTCAATTGGCAGTATTGTTTTTGAGCCAGTATATCATAGCAGGAATGCAAGGCTAAGATATAATCTTAGATACTAAGATCCTTCTCATAGGCTCTACCCAAATTACCTAACTTCCTCCCATTAGACTCCACCCCAATTACCTAGCTTCCTCCCATTAGATGCCACTCCAGTGGCCTAACTTCCTCCCATTAGACACTACACCAATGATACAACTTTCTCCACCCCAATGACTTAACTTCCTCCCATTAGCCTCCATCTCCTTAAGGTTCCAGTACCTCCCCAAGGCATCACAGCTTGATATCCAAGCTTAGCACATGGGCTCTCAGGAGGCCTGCCAGATCCAAACTACTGTAGTCAGTCACAGGAATGAAGTCATAGTCCTTAATGATTGAATTATCTGTCAGCCCCTAAATAAACTCGAATTTCCCAAACTCCAAAAATCAGTTCAAATATCCAGAAATGGGCTCAACCTGGGCTACAGGAGGATTTCTGGTGGTTAGATAAATGTCAGCATTCCTCAGGAACTTGTGAAGCTGGTTCCCCTCTACCAAAAGTAGTTATTTCCCTCATCATTGCCAGAAAGGCCAAAAGGCTACTTATGGTACCTATTAGCATACTAAAGCTCAAATTGATCTCCAAGATCCCTCAGTATCACAAGTACCTGGTGTACATTTCAGCATCCATGATAACATCCTAGTTCTTTGCATCTCCTCCCCTTCCCTAAACTCCCTCCAGCTTGTGGATTTCCCTCCCCTAAGCTACTCATTCTCCTTATGTCTGCTATTTTCAGTATGTGCTCTCTCTCTCTCTCTCTCTCTCTCTCTCTCTCTCTCTCTCTCTCTCTCTCTCTTTGTCTCTCTGTTTGTCTATCTCTCTGTCTATCTCTCTGTCTCTCTCTCTGTCTCTGTCTCTCTGTCTCTGTCTCTCTGTCTCTCTCTGTCTCTGTCTCTCTCTGTCTCTCTCTGTCTCTCTCTCTCTGTCTCTGTCTCTCTGTGTGTGTGTGTGTGTGTGTGTGTGTGTGTGTGTGTGTCTCCTCTCCTCTCCCCAACACACTCTATCTCTCTGTCCTGCTTCTCTCGTGGCCAGGTCCAGTCTGCTGGTCATGTTCAATCTACTTCTTTCTCTCTCTGCTGTGGACTCTTCTAGATGCCTCTGGCTTCTCTCTCTCTCTCTCTCTCTCTCTCTCTCTCTCTCTCTCTCTCTCTCTCTCTCGTGCAATAAAAACCTTCCCCTTAATCAAACCTTGAAGCAGTCATGTTGTCAGTTTACACATATTCTTTACTTATTTTATCTTCCTTATTTAATTTCACAGACCTACTGGGGGTAAAATTTTTTAAGGGGAATGCAATCCTAAATGTGCTTTTATTGAATCTACTCTGTGGTAAAATGAGCTGTCACAGAGGGTCTTGCTCTAAAAAGTGTCCTCAGAAGGATGCATGCTGGTTTTCTAAAGAGCAATTTATTTGATATGGAAGTGTAAAATCCATCAGAAGAGATTAATTTAAAAATAAAATGATGGCCACCACATAGACTGGACGAAAAATACTAAGAGGCGAGAGAAACCTGAAATAAATCTTAGTTTGTGGCCACAGAGTATATAGATGATATAACCCAATGACAACCCCCAGCACTCCATGTGTTTGTAAACAATGGTTTATTGTAAATTAAGCAAACTAGATGGATTCAGTCACACCCCTTTGCTCACTGATGGTGTGATCCCCTTTCTCTTTTTACTCCAGCCCTTTATTTCTTTTTTGTGTTCCCCTTTCCCTTTAATATATCTTGAGTTAGTCCTTGATATATGTAGGTGCGAATGCAATAAAGCCACTGAACTTGACTACTCCATGGTGGGAAGAAGAGGCTTATTGTAGATATGAGAGAAAGTATAGCCAAGAGCATCTGGGGGAGTTCAAAGCTGCCATGGCTACCTCTCAGAGACAGAAGAGTGGCAAGGCCAGGGCTATCTCTCAGGAACCAAGAGAGAGGGGCAGGAAGGGGCATGCGGGGGGGGGGGGGAGTTGCTGGTTGTAAAAAAGCAGGTAGCTGCTGGGTGGGGGGGGATGAAGCTTTAAGCTAGAAGAGTCTGAGCTAGCATAGAGTGAGGGTGTGGGAAGAGCTAGGCTTTGATATGCATAACACATTAATTGAGACTAGTCCTGTTACTTGGGACCAAAGGAGCCTGGAGGTTAGTGTGTATCTTTAGAGTTTCTATTGCCGCAACAAAACACCATGACCAAAAAGCAAATTGGGGAGGAAAGGGTTTATTCAGCTTATACTTCCACATTGGTGTTTATCACAAAGGAAAGAAGTCAGGACAGGAACTCAAACAGGGCAAGATCCTGGAGGCAGGAGCTGATACAGAGGCCATGGAGGGGGTACTGCTTACTGGCTTGCATCCACTGGCTTACTCAGCCTGCTTTCATAGAAACTCAGGACCATCAGACCCAGGGATGGTATCACCCACAATGGGTTGGGCCCTTACCTATTGATCACTAATTGAGAAAATGCTTTATAGCTGGACCTCAGAGAGTCACTTCCTCAACTTGTGACTCTAGCTTGTGTCAAGTTGACACAAAAAACCAGCCAATACAATGTGGGATTTGATATGTAACCAGGTGCCCCATTTACCTGAGGTAGGAAGTGATAAGGAAAATGGTTCTTCATGGCAGCCAGAAACCCATTTCACAGATTGCTGAGGAATGCTACATGTGAGGTTTACTTATCAGCCAGCAATCCTTCTGTGTCCAGGCTGAGCTGAGCCCAGATTGTAATTTTGGGACATCACTGTCTTTGGCGGAGTTTGGGTGTTCCCTTTGGACTTAACAATATAAAAAGAAGTAAGTTGGTATATCAATTAAGAGGTTTGCCTTCATACTTACTGTTAGGTTTCTGAGCTACACTACTAAAACAAAAATCATTGACTTATTTAAGCTTTTAAAATATGGTAGAATAGTCTATTATGAATCAATGTGTGAGGGCAATACAGACTCCATCTTAGGGAAGGGCCACCATCTTAGGCCACTTGCTGCACTCAGTTCCAGGAAGGACCTTAGGAATGTGCCATGACAACTCGAACAGATACAGAATAGTATGCTCCTACAGACATTCTATCTGTGGTTTATGGCCCTTGAAAATTTCCAGATAATCCTGCTGAGCAGCCCAGATAATCCTGCTCAGCAAGTTGTGATTCCCCACCAAAAGTCCAACCCAATAGTTTCAAACGTGGTTTGGTGCCGAAAGTCTAGACCAATCATTTCAAAAAATCACCTTGCCACATATCCCTTCTACACAATCCCAAGACGCCAAAGCATATAATTCCTAGATTATGGTTTTTCCCTGTAAAAACTCTCTACCCCTGGGCCCACCGCCACTGCCACATTTCCCTTCATCTGCCATGTGGTGACCCAGGGTCAAACATTTCCATAAATAGACCCTTATGTGCTTGCATCTGAAACCGACTCCTTGGTGGTCTCTGGGGGTTTCAAGACATGGGTACAACAAATGATGCGGGTGTTTGGTCAGAAGAATACTCAGTTCCCTTTTGTAATAATGTTGCTGTGAATGCAAAGCTATGCCTCTATTAACCAGTGTAATTAATGATTTCAAGTATTTGCTTACATGCCAACTTTTAGGAAGCAGTTGTTCTTGTGACTATTTTAATATAATTAGAATTCTGTGATTTTGGTTCATACCAAATTTTCCTTATTCATTGATGATATTTTTGGGCTTATCTTTCCATATTTCTCCTGATGTAATGTGATACCTTGCCTACTACAAAACCATATAGCTAGTGCCCTCTATTATAACCTGTCGATTTGTCTGGAATTTATTGTTATACATCTTCAAAGAAAATCAGATAAAATCAGATTTGTCTACTTATACAAATACAAATTTTCTGCTTCATATACTCTATACTATGGCTTTGCAATATTGACATTATTATTATAAATCAATTTGTCATAATAAGAGGTAGTTTCCTGGACCCTATAATTTTAGATTTTTTTTTCTTAGAATAGTGTGGCAGTGTCCTAATCTTTTAATTATGTAACTATCTGCTTTATTTTAAATCTATATTATGTCAAGATTAGAAATATGAATTGTAGCTGGATGATGGTGGCGCACGCCTTTAATCCCAGAACTCAGGAGCAAGAGGCAAGCAGATTTCTGTGAGTTCAAGGCCAGCCTGGTTTACAGTCCGAGATTCAGGACAGGCATCAAAACTACATGGAGAAACTCTGTCTCAAAAAAACGAAACAAAACAAAACAAAACAAAAAAACCTGTTTTATGTGAATTGGTTTAATAGAACATATATTTGAATTTTACTTTTATAGCTATTTTTAAACTTTTCTATTTATTTATTTTATAATCTTTGTAGGTGTGTGTTTATATATGTGTATATTTATGTTAGTGTTTTAAAATGCATGAGGGCCAATCCAATGCATGTGTGGAAGTCAGAGGACAACCTCTGGTAAAGGGCCTCACCTTTGCCTTTGCACAAGACTATAGCTCTTGTTGGTCACAACTGTGTATACCAGGGTAGCTAAACCATGAATTCCCAGGGATTCTTCTGCCTTATCTGCCCATATCATTGTAAGGGTACCAGGATTACAGAAAGCATGGCTGCATCAATCTTCATGTGCATTCTGGGGTTCTGAACTAGGTCCTTCCCACTTGTTTAGCTGTGAGCTATCTCCCAGCCCTATACCCCTTTCCTCAGAGCTTTCTGAATGCAGTAATCACTGTCATGGTTCTCATAGCTATGTACATAGTCTTCACTGCTAGACAAAGTTCATTGTTAGGTACAACACATATAATAGCCTTCCCAGTGAATTTTATAAATTAGTTGAGCATTCACTTTTCAACAATTTAGTAACCAATGAGGTACTTTAATATTAGCTATAAAATTTTGGGTAAAGAAATAGAAAAACTACCACGTTTGCATAGCACAATCAGTAGATGCAGTAATATGATAGCAGATATAATAAAGGCTACAACAATGCCAAACATTATTAAACAAAAGTTTATAGTAGATTGACAAATCTACAGATACAGCTATGCACTATCAATAGTATTAGAATGCCCAAAAATGGATGCTCAAACTAACATGACTTGTTATACCAATAAAGAATGTTATGAAACATTAAGATGTTCTATTCAAACTAGTTAAATCATGAAAATAAAGAATGCATTTGTAAAAAAGAAAAACATTATTATTGTATGCACGTATGTATATATATTTATATTCCCAAATATGACATTCTCAGTCCACATAATGTTATTTGTATGAATGTTTTCATGGATGACCATTTGACACTTGACAAAGTTGGTGTGTTCTTCTCTGGGGAAGACCACCTCCTGCTCCCAGCTTTCCTCAGTTGCCTATAGTTCTTCGTAAGGTAGAGGCCTCATGGGCTTTCCTCATGGAGTTTGGTGTGCTTACTGCTGTGGTAGGCAAGGCCGTGAACTTGAAGGACTGCAGGAAGGGGCATATGAAAAGTCTTGGAGGGAGGAAAGGCAAGGGTGCAATGTTGTAATTATGTTGTAATAGCAAAATGTTTTTAAAGTTAAACAAATGAATAAATTGTTATAACACCTTAAATGATAGAAAAGTATGAAGTTCTATAATAAGAGTTTTTCTGAAAGTTCTCAGATTCCAGTTATATATTAGCTATGGGAAGAGATGGAAAGAGATGCCAAATTATCTTACTTAAAATTCACAGAAAACTTGTTCTCAGCAAAATTTGTCTAAATGTTACATTAGTAAACCTAATAAATTCCAAAGGTTAGAGTTATCTGTTATTAGCTTCATAAAAGCAACTGAAATGAAGTGTTATTCTTTTATTTCACAGAGACAAAACTGTCAGAACTTGATTAGCTTTAAAAATGAAGAAAATATAGAGGCGGTAATATTGCTCAGTGGGTAAGACACATGCCATCTAACATGAGGACCTGAGTTTGATCCCTGGGAAATAAGTGATTACCAAAAGTTGTCCTCTGACCTCCACACATGCCTCATGGAAGAAGTGCACTCATACACACACATAATAAATTTAAAACAATAAATATAAAAGAATTTTAAATGAAAAAAAAATTGTACATGAGTCAAGCAGTGCGGATTCTTGAAGGACGGTCTAACAGTAAATGAAATATTTTTTGGTTGATATTCATTAGATAGTATTAAATATTCATTAAGTATTCACTCTCACTGATAATGAGAATATGAAGGTTTGTGTTAAATAGTTATACACTCCCAATCTGCATCTGAACATCAATTTGTATTTGTCTGTATACTTATACACGCTCATGTATATGCACACCAAAAACTAAGTGTGCATATTTTGTAAAACTTAGAAATTTAGAGTAAAATTTCAACTTTGGAAATGTTTCAATGGTGTGATCTTGTCGGTCTTATAATTTGAATTTTAAAAGAAGATTATAAAGACAAGTATACTTAAGATGGGTCTGCTTAACGGAAATCTTCATTATCTTAAATAGTTGATGTGAGAAGCTCAATTGAATTAAATTAAAAATCCATCAGCATTATCATAAGAAATATCAACATTTCCTGTGTTCATTAAAGATTTAAAGGACTCTTACACTTTGCAATACAATTTAAAGAAATTAAATCTAAATCCAGGTTCACGTTGAGAACATGGTCTCCTCCAGGCAAAAGAGATACCTTTGAGACATTTGCTATCAACTATTTATGCAAACAAGGTCCACCATAATGTTAAGATTTGGTTTGATGACATCATCATTAATAGCCAATTAAAGAGTCCAAGAATATTCTCCATCATAGCATTGGGAACGGTGGGAAATATGGCCCAAGTCAACTTTTATAGAGTGATCAAATTAATTACTATCTTTTAGTAAATTTGTGCCTATCTGGAAGTGGTGGCCTATGCTTAGAATTCCACCACCAGAAAGAGAATGATCAGCAGCTCAAGGCCAGTCCCTATGACATAGTGAGCTTAATACCAGCCTGGCCTCCGTAAGACTTTGTCTTGTGAAACCACAGAAACAAAATAATATCATTAATGTTTACTTGAAAAATGCTCAATGACATTTCCTAGGCTAGGAAGTTTTGTGGTCCTTTGAATCTGGTCTAGTCTGCTCCCTCCCTCTAAGCCCCTGCTTGCCTGTGTATTAATTTACTCACTGCTGTGGCACCTAATGAAAAGAGGGTTAAAGATAAAAGGGTTCATTTTTAGCTCACAGTTCAGAGTTCTCCCTCATGGCAGAAAGGGGATGGCAGAAAAAGAGGAATACTACTTACTGCTCAGCTGGCTTTGTCCTGTTTCTCACTTCATTCCTGGACCCCAAGTCAAAGGACGGTGTAATACATTTTCTACAGGGCAAGCCTTACCTCCTCAGTTAAGCTTCTCTGTAAACTTCCTCACATACACACTAGATGTATGTTTCCTAAGTCATACCAAATGCTGTGAGGTCAATGGTTGCTGTGGGATGGTCTGTATGTCAAGTGTGTTGCTGATTGGTCAATAAATAAATCACTGATTGGCCAGTGGCCAGGCAGGAAGTATAGGCGGGACAAGGAGGAAAATAAAGCTGGGAAGAGGAAGGCTGAGAGAGAGACACTGCCAGCCGCCACGTTGACAAACAGCATGTGAAGATGCTGGTGAGCCACGAGCCATGTGGCAAGATATAGATTTATAGAAATGGATTAATTTAAGCTGTAAGAACAGTTAGCAAGAAGCCTGGTATGGCCATACAGTTTGTAAGCAATATAAGTCTCTGTGTTTACTTGATTGGGTCTGAGCGGCTATGGGACTAGCAGGTGAGAGAGATTTGCCCTGACCGTGGGCCAGGCAGGAAAACTCAAGCTACAGATGGTGCAGATTATCCATCACACTGAGAACCAGTATTCCTACACCCATATCTGCCCAGACAACAGCCTCGAGAAAGCAGAACAAAGGAGAAAATCCTACAAAACTCAAATCCCAAACAAATACTGTTATCCATCCTATGTCCTGGAGCATTCCATGTGAAAAAAAAAAAAAGCCTTTAATCTGATGCGGAGGTTGCTCAGTCCAAGAGCTCTCACAAAGAATGGCCTTTGCAATCAACTGAGCAGAAACACAAGCTTATGGCAAAATTCAAAGCGAGGCATGGCTTCCCAATGTTGGAACTGAAGCTCTGGTATAATCCTGGCGTCTAGAAGAGTACGTTCATGTCCAAGGCTTTGTAGATGGCGCCGCTCTCAGTTCTTATTTCTGGTTGATATAGAGATTCTGTCCAGAGACTAGGTGAGAGCACAAATTGAGATGTGCACTATGAGATTTAAGATACAGCACAGCTTGTACTCTGAGCTTCCAGGAAAACAACCAGAGACTTGCTGGCTCACATATGTGAGGAAAAGCCCATCAAACTGTTGGCTGACTAGCGAGCTAGCTAAGCAGTGAGAGACTACAAAGGGATAGTGTCTTACAGGAACAATTAAAGGTGCCAGACAAGCAGCAGTAACACTACCAACAAACAGCAACAAAATACTAACTATGGGAAGGGATAAGCCAACTTGTATGATTTAAAATTTCCAGTTTTCTGTCCAGCCTGGTGGTGCAGGCCTTCAATCCTAGCTCTATGGGGAGTTAAAACAGGCCACTCAAAGCCTGTTTGGGTGACAGTGGGGGAGTTTAAGGTTAACTTTAAAGAGGACAAAGGCTAAGTATCTACCTCAGTGATAAAACACTTGCCTGACTTGCATGTTCCTAGGGTCAACCCCCAATCTACCTAAAAAGTAATCCATAGGCAAAATACCCAAGTATTTAAAACAGCAAAAACAACAACAAAGATATAAAAACAAAAGAAGCTCATACAGATGTTGTGGGGTAAGATTCAGGTCAAGAGAGCGTGTTCCTGATAAACCACAGGCACTACCTGCACCAGACAAAGACCTTAAATACTCAATTTTTATACTCAAAGAAATAAGGAAGGCATAGGAGATCATTTCGCCAACTAGAGATTATAATTAATACAAAAGGAAATATTAATAGTAATACAGCAGATATTTTTAAGTTGTGAAGAATAACAGAAATAAAAATAAATGGGAGTATTCCGGTGTCAGATTTTAATACAGACTTATAAAACTTAAAGAGAGATCCATTGAGTTTATCTAAATTGAGACACACAAAAAAAAAGAAAGAAAATGGAGTGCTATGGAATCATCAAGTGAACCAGTAACATTTAGTTTAACTAATGATATGTAATTCTACATGATATGCATGCTGCCATGGATGATTCATCCTATTTATTCCAACTTTATATTGTATGACTTCTTTCTTTCCACACCCTTCTCCTCCATACTCCCATCACTGGTAGCTATCAGTCAACTTTATTTATAGATTCTGTTTTCGCCCAGCCATCCACATACAAGCAAAAAGAAGTGGTACTTGTCAGTATATGTCTGGTTTATTTTACCTAACATGGCTATCTCCTACATCCATCGACATTTCAGTTATGATGCCATTTCCTTCTTTTGAAGGGCTGGATATTATTCCACTGTATGTACATAGTACCTTTACCCATTCATTTGATAGGAGCTTAAGATTAATGCTAGAGTGCACATCAAAGTCCAGGTTTGCTTCTGACAGAATACGTCAACCTGTGTCTGAGTCCATTTTCTGCTGCTTGGGTAATTTAAAAGGGACAGAAATTTGTTCTCTTGTAGCCATGGCGTCTGGGAAGTCTAAGACAAAATATCAGCTTCTGGCCTCTACTGAGAGCCTTCACTTGGTTCTGTACAGCAAATGAACAAGGGAGGACTAGCTCCCACAACAGGTATTTCTGTAATACCATTACTCAGTTCATGAAGGTGTAGTCCTCTTTCCTAAATGCATCCCTTTAGGCCCATATCTTTTTGTTTTTGTTTTTGTTTTGTTTTTTTGAGATGGGGTTTCTCTGTGTAGCTTTGGAGCCTATCTGGGAACTCACTCTGTAGACCAGGCTGGCCTTGAACTCATAGAGATCCGCCTGCCTCTGTCTCCTGAGTGCTGGGATTAAAGGTTATGCCCATATCGTAACAGTTCCACTGCACATTAAGTTTCCAACACGTGAATCTTAGTAAACACATAAGCAGATATTTTCTAAGTACTGGGAATTTAAGCTACAAAGCCCAACATTGGGGCCACAAAATTACTCAGGATTATTTATGCTAATGTATTTGGGGGCTAGATTTAGTTTAACATTTCAGTCAATTCTGCAGCATCCCAAAGGATATTGTTCTTAGTGTGCTATGAAGAGAAGGACTGAGTGGGTCCCATAAAGGTTATTTTTAGTTTGCTCTTTCAATGTGTATCAGTTTGGGTTTGGTAGTTGCTCTTTTCAACAGGACTACATTATGTAGCCCAGGCTGGCTTTGACCCTGGTCAGAGACATCTCCTTGGAATGCATGTAAGATTGTTTGTACTATTCAACTTTAGTTATGGCCAACATTCAGAATCTTCTCCCTGACCTATGAGAACTGATATGAACCAGGTGTGACTTTATTAAAGTCAGTTGACATCTTTAAAGCTTCCCTATCACTTGGTATTATGATATGCAACATTAATTTCCATTCTCAAATGTCCCAAAGGTTTATCTATGTTTTAGTTTGTAAGTTGTATCAAGAAAAGGCAATGATACCCTGAATGCCCACTCCAGATACCGCCTGAAACAAAAGTCCATAAGTATTTTCTAGTAAAATTGGTATATTAATAATTTTAATAAATGAGGTGCATCGGACTTTTAACTAGCTTCAAATACATTAGAACCCTCTAGCATAGTAAAAACTAATAATTTTAAAGCAACTAAAAACATTTAGTAAAAAATGTGGGCATGAGCCTCTCAGATGGCTTGGCTGGAAAATCATCTGCTCTTAAACCTGATGACTTGAGTTCAATCCTTGGCCTTGGAATTCACATCAAAGTAGAAGAGATTCAACTCCACAAAGTTGTCCTCTGACCTCCACACAAATGCCAAGGCCTCCCCCATACATTGTATACAAATACACATGCATGAGACACACATAAGTAAATATTTTTAAAAAATTAGAAATTGGGAAATAAAAGCAGAGAAATAAGTATTTATTAACAAATAAAAACTTCAGTCTAATGCTCCAAAGTATTTAGCATAGAATCAGTAATTAGAACCAACCTTTCATTTCTAGATAAGGCATACTTGAGTCTCCATTTCTAGAGGTTTTTTTTTTTTCAAATAAAGAACTTTGTAAGAATTGAAAAATAGATGAGGCCATATGCCCTAAGCTTTTCATCTGTCACCCCAATATTTTATTGTTTTCTTCCCTTCACCCTGAATGATTATAATTGTTCTATTGATTTTCTTTTATGGAGTCTTTCCAAATCAATTAGTTTGAAACAACCACCATTATTTTTGTGCTCTTATTTCACTTAACATAACACATTTCTGGACTACAGTAGCAAAACTCAATAGGCATAAATAGTTTGGAAAGAAAGAGCTTTGATTCTCAGCAGACATATGGGTCCCCTGATAGACCCTGATCTGATTGGCAATAGAAGTCAGCCTCATGGTCTGAGAATTCTCTACTGCTGTCACCTGCAGGATTGCAAGGTCACCATCATGGAAGTTTTATAGATGGCACAGACTATATCAACCCATCTATATCATAAAGGTTAGCTGGAAGAGGTTCCATTGAACTTAACATAATCTCATGTTCAAGACCCTCCAGAAAAGACTGTATTGTGCTGTGTTCCCCAGGGTGCTCTGTAACATGAATCTTAAATGGTTTTATTAATAAAAATAAAAAAAATAAAAACAAACAACCATCCAACCAACCAACCAAACAAACAAAAAAACGGAGCCAGATATTGGGGTAAATTCTGAAAGATCAGAGAAGCAGAATAAGCTACAGCCAACCTCACCTCAACAACTCCTCATCAGATCCTGTTTCCTCAGACTGGAAGCCTCTGAGTCCTCACCCAAAAGTGTCTCTGCTGAACTGCTGCTAAAAAGCCTAAAAGCTTAAAAACCTCTAGTTCCTGGTCCTCACGCCTTATATACCTTTCTGCTTCCTGCCATCACTTCCTGGGATTAAAGGCATGTGTCTTTCCCAAGCAAGACATGAGATTTCAAGTCCTGGGATCAAAGGTGTGTGTCACCACTACCTGGCTCTGTTTGCAGTGTGGCCTTGAACTCACCGACATCCAGATGGATCTATGCCTCCAGAGTGATAGGATTAAAGGTGTGTGTGTGCCACCTCTGTCTGGCCTCTATGTCTAATCTAATGGCTTTTCTGTTCTCTGATCCCAGATAAGTTTTATTACGGTACACAATATATTGGGGGACACAGTATATCACCATAGTGCTTTCCTGACATACCTTTATCAGTCAGTATTTACTAGATAGAATAACACATAGGAATCTGTTTGGGTTACCTTCCTGAATATGTACACCTTGTCCATGAGCTACGTTTTCTTTCTCCATCATTGAAAACTAAGTTCTGATCTACTTTATATGTCCTTAAGGCCTAGATGTATTTGTTTTCTTCTGCTCTGTTGGCCTCTGTGTTCTAATCATGCCTTTGAGAGGATTACAATAGACTCTAAACCTGATAACATTCTCTGGCACAGACATCAGCCCCTCCTTGCTTCTTAGTGCTCTAAAACAAAGAAAACTGATAGTAAATTACATTAAACCCCACCCAAAAATATCCTCCAAAGCAACCTGTCCTGAAGCCTTCCACTGTTACGGTTTGGGTTCTCAGACAATGACCCCATAACAGAGAAACTAAAGAAAATATAGCCTATGAGAACTCTGACAATGATATTACTGAGAATCATTAGTAAGCTTTTAATATTTAATTTTTAATTCATATTATATTTAAAGTAAACAATTTGTGACTTGGCATCAAGTCAGAGTGTCACACCTTCAAGCTTTATGGGATGAGAGGTACACAGTATTTTTAATGGGAAAGGAGAGTGTCTCACTGAAGAGGAGGAATGAGATCAGAAAGCTTATGGGTGGAGGGTCTACTGTCTTTCAATCTTTTACTCCATATCCTGGGCTACAGGTTGGCTAGGCCTAGACAAAATTGTCTTTGAGAGGCCAAGATGCAGGTGCTTGGGGTTCAAACTTTTGGTAAGGAACAGATATCTCCAGGAGAAAGGAAAGTGCAACCCACTTAAAGGTCTCCAAGGACTGGAGCTCATGCCCTTTTGAAATGCAAACATGGTCTTAGGGAAAGGAAATGCCTCCACAAGCCCTCCCTTTATGTTGCTGTTGTGGAGGGCTTCAAAACTGCTTGACCACACAGCTGCCATGACAGGCTTAGAGGACCAGACACAGCTTCTGTGACAGGCTTATGGGCAGGCAACACCCAGACCCAGGAAAAGCCATAAGCTGACCCCACCCAGGGAGGGCCTACATTTACGGGGAAGTACCTGACATCCCAAACATTCCAACCATTAGATAAGGTGGCCAGATGCCCCTGACTCTAACACACAACTATTTTTGTTTTACAGATAACCACTAGACAAATGTCAGCCAATCAGGGTCCTGAATCCTGGAAATCCCCTCACCCCAACCACTGCTATGATAAAATGTCTACCCCACCTGAGCTCAGGGTTCTCTGCTCTCCCCACTGAGTCAGACCGACAGAGAGATCAAGGCCTGGAGCTTGAAGATAATAAAGGTTCTTTGCTTTTACATATGGGATTCAGTCTCTGTGGTGGTTTTCTGAGGGTCCCTGCGATCTGGGCATAACAGCTTTTACTTTCCTAGTGTTTTCCTTTCTTTAATTACTAGGATCATTTGTATGGAAAGTCCAAGCAACAGGGCAACAGAAACGTGAGCTCTGCAGCCTGGGGTGTACTTCCACCAGGATGAGCAATCTCCGAAGTGCAGTGCTGTCCCAGATCAGCCCTGCCTGTCACCTCATATCTCAGTGAAAGCTGTATTATGTTTCCACACATTGGTGACAGAAGGAGTTTCTCTGTTCCAGCCTCAGCCCAAATGCTCAGCTCTGAAACACTAGCATGATTTTCTCATCTTGGATCTTTTCCCGACATTCCGGCTACTGAAAATACCTGTTTCAACAAGCTATACATTTCCCCAAACAGTTAAGGTCACAGAGTGGTAATGTTCCCAAAAGCTTTTCTTAGCAACCAGAACCATAGATAGCCAGGGCTTTCTCTGAGTTTATTCCTCCTTTTCTTTCTGTAGACACATTTCTGATTTTTATAATAGTCAATTAAACCTCAAGCGTGGCACACTTTCATGAATAGGAACCCCATTCACTTTTACTTGGCCATTGGGAAAGTCTCCTTTTCATTCTGAAATTCCTCCTAGAAGTATGTCCTTAAGTTTATTAGTAAATTAAAGATAACGTTCCTTAGCTTTTCAATTCATTAATATTAATTTTTTTCTAAGCTCTGCCAAGTAAACACTACCACATACACAGTTATAGGTCCTGGTAATATCACAACCCTTCCCTGTAGACTTCTATACGCATATGCACACATACACTAAACCTGTAATTATATTGGACCACAGCTTGACTGAGTATAGGAAATACTTTGTAACAGGAGCTTAGCACAATGCTTACAACAAGGCAATCAGCAAAGCAAGAGAACTGGAAATATCACCCCAAATTCCAAGTGATATTTAATAGGAGAGATATTGATGAGTGACTACCCCAAATTCACAAAGGTAAGGACTCCAGTCTTAGAGAATAAGCAGCCAGCAATCATCGTATGGAAAGAGCTCTTTTTCCCAGAACTCAGAGATAAGCACTAAAGTGTAGGGTATGCTTAAACAAATGATCTGAACTTCACACTCTTTTCAAGCCTCTGCTTCCCTTGTGTATTAACTGCAGCCTGTCAATATTTCCTCAAGAATAACATTCTTTTCCCTATCTTACGGTATGTATAAGTTCTACACCCCCTCGAATGATGCGATTTTTAACATCCCTAACTTGTATAAGAGAGTTGGTTTGTTTGCATGTCTTACAGTTGGTTGTTGTCTCTTTAGATGGTAGATTCTGATTCAAGTCCAGACTTGGTTTGTTTGTTTTACAGCTAAGTGTATCTACAGTCGGCATGGGTTCCCAGAAAGCAAGCTCTGTCTGCTTGTCACCAACTCTGTCTCCAATGTGCAGTGAAATGCCTGGTAGAATGTAGGATCTTTATGATTTAGAGGAATAAAATCGGTGAAGAAACCGATGAATCCCTTCCCTTGAAAAACTAAAGCTGAAAGCCTGTGTTCATCATCAGCGAGGGAAGCTGTGACCCTTCTAATGATTACTGGGATAAAGTAGAGTAAGAAGAAGCTGAAGTCTGAAGCTTAGTTCAGACACGAGCACAGGCCATCTGCTCCATGTAGTGGAAGAGAAATAACTAATCAAATAACCACATCACCGAGTGTAATTTTAATCAAAGGATAGACCTCAGGGTTTATTCTTGTCATAGAAAGGAGATGAGCAGAGAAGAGAAGAGTACAAATCAGTCTTGAGGAGATATTGAGTACTTTTAAATAAAAGCTATGAATCTGTAGGGTCAAGAAAATAAGAAAATAACCTATTTAAAAAGGAATAATGGGTAAGTCAAGTATGAAAATATATCATCTTGGTTTATTAAAAGGGTAGTCGCTGGCAGCCATTGAAGAATTTGGCACAATGGTTTATGGAGTAGAGGCCATACATAATCAACAAGCCACACACTCTGAAGGACTAGTCATCTTAAAAACTGTCTCTAAAAACAGTGCTGTATCTTCTAAAATTAGACATGGACATGATAGAGGCTTCCTGGTAGGATTATATTCCAGCAATTAGTTCACGATCTCTCTTATTCATCACAGTATGAAAGCAGAACATACAGGAGACAGATTTTCATATGGCACAACATGTACTAGCCTACCTTCTGTTTGCTAATAATCCATCTCATGGCTTTTGTGAGTGTATGTACTCACTGAAATCAATAAAAATCACAGGTACAGAGTGCTGTAAGGCTATGTCTTTAATACTCAAAAATACATTGTCTACACACAGCCAAATAGCACTTAGTCAGTGAAAATAATTATAATAAACCCTGTTAGGTCTTTGAGAAGGTGATGGAAATTTAAAGATAGCATATTCGGAAAATATTATTCTTGTGGAATGGCCAGAGGGATCTTCAGAAGTTGATCATTTAAGTGCAGTAACAATTTTAGTGTAGGGACAAGTGGCTGGATTAAGGCACATGAATATTGTGCTACATATAGGATTGGGGGAGCACTAAATAGCATAAGTTCTTCTTACTAGAATATTTCAATCAGATAATTTTGTGTCATTAACATACAAAACTGGTATATGCCAAGAATTTGAAACAGTAACATTGAAAAGGACATCCTCACTCTCTCGTATCTCAGATTTATAACACCTGCACCCTATGTCATTCTAGAATGAGGCATGCTCTGAACAATATCTCATTATACACCAGCTCAAGAGTAGCCGTGCTAGAACTAGGGTGTGTCTAGGTTATATAATTCAAGTTTATCACCCTGTCTTTCCTCCACCACCAAAGTGAAGAGAGTTCCTAAGTGTATTGTGTTAATAGATTGAGTAAAAATTGAGCTTTATGAATAATTTAGCTGCCTGACATACAACCAGATACTTCTCGGTTAATGCTTTGCCTGCATACACACTTCGGAAATTACATTGAATAATTTAGACAGACTTGAGTATAAATGTTTAGTATAGATGCTGTGTCTCTAGAAACACTAACAGTACCTTGATCATATTGGCTACTGAGTAAATGGGGCTTGCAGATTTTATTGCAATCCAATATCTCTGGGATTGAGAGAAGAGGTCAAGAGCTTCCCTGTGTCATTTTATTTCTAATTACCCTTTATTTTTCTCCATGGACAACACTACTGAAGCAGGTTCATTAGAACTTCTCCAGTCAGAATTAAATTAAATCTGATCTTAGAGTTGTTGTCATATATTATAAGCAGAGAATAAGTAAATGCAAAAGAGAATTAAAAAAAAGACAAGTGTTTGTGTGACCCTTTCTAACTCCATTGCTAATATAAAGAATACCATTTATAGTAACAAGGCTGACCCTTCATTCATTTCCTTAGATGTCATCAGATCATCTTGGGAAATGTACATAGAATCCTGACTTGAAAGACAGCCATGTTTTTCAACATACCAATCCACCAGGTGTGGCAGCAGAAGCAAGCCATACAGTCCAGGAACTCTGGCATGTGGGAGCAAGCTTGGGCCTGTCTTTAAAGACCTTTCTTTAATTCTTCACTTCTTTTCTCTGTAAGCTGTCAAGAGAGGTAAGTCTCTACGCTATGACAGATAGTAAAATTAACAGAACATTATCAATATCCCCACGAATTTTATTTAATATATAGCCTGAGGCAAAGACTATTTTTATGGTAAAATGAACTTATATAAACAGAACATTAACAGATTCTGGAAAAAAGAAAAGTCCTGCTGGGTGAGCACATGTTTGCCATCACCACAGTAATGAGCTATAAATTAATGTTGTGAAGGACCATGATTAGTGTGTAAGGATACTGCTTGTAGCTATTTCCTATCAACATACACTCACAGAGAACCATAGGGTGCCCTTAGCAAGAATATTTATGCTTTAAGGGCATTCTAAAGGCTTCAAATAAAAAAAAATTATGACATGAAAAATATAGTTTTTACAAAAAAAGAATTTGATGACATTGAATAATTTAAAACAATTAATTCTAAAAGAACAGAAATTGTCCCTGTAACCCCAATAGAAAAGATACCCATATTGCTAAGTGACAAAAAAGAAGAGAAGACTAAGAACATTTAAAGTTGGAAGTGGAACGCTGAAAGTCTATAGCAGACCAATCAGACAAATAACATTAATGAGAAAAGTAGGTATCCACTGCCAAGTTCCCCAGAAAAAAAGAGTCCTGGCAAAACCCTGGTACTAATGCCTTCCTGAGAGCTACAACCCCACAGCATCAGACCAAGGTACGGAATGCAAAATAATGAGACGGCTTTGCCAAGCTAGGTCCAAGCTCATGAAATGGCCATGAAGTGAAGACCATGACTGCTTTAGCATCTTTAAAGAAGACTCTAAAGCCTCCATACTCCATCTCCCTGAGGAAGCGAAGGGGAGAAATTTATGTTATTATTTCTTGAGGTATCTTGATTGAGGTGCCTGATTCACTTTTGCTTTAATTTTCTCATGTATGTATCAATCCATGATTCCTTGGGTGGCTTTGGATGCACCCTGCTAAAGGTCACTATATGTTAAGTGTAGAAGTCAATGGTGAATTCTGGGACATTTTATATTGAGTTCGCTGAGCATGATGGCCAGGACTATCCTAGCTCCCTCTGGGTAGGAAGAATCAACCGAGCCCAGGCTATAAAGCTCAGTACTCATCCGAAGGGCAATAATGCCCCCCACAGTGTTATAAGAGTCTGAGACAGACTAAACTGTAGTAGCAGCAGCAGCAGCTGGGACCATCCACCAGCTAGTGACTGAAGGCCTAGCAGAAGGTAAAGGTGTGTATCTGAACAGCTCATGAATTCAGCTTTGTCCACCAGGCAGGAAACTGATACCCCTAATAAAAGGAATCTAATGAGAAATGGGAGAAGTCCTGGAAAACACAGAAGATTAACACTGTCACCCAAAGTGAGGAAAATGCTACTGGCTTCAGACATTGACCTTATGTTCTCAGAAAGCCCTGAAAATCCAGATCATTTACATAAAGGGAAATTTCTACCCTTTGATTTTTTGAAAAGCTAACATAGACTATAAAAGAGAGAAGAACTTTTGTAGGCTTTATTTCACCCATGGGATAGTTTTTATAACTAATGATGTATAGCACAATTTTAATTAATAACTAAAACAAAATGTTTTCCTGGGTCATCTATGTATCTTTCCATGTTACCCTCCAGTTTCAAAGAAGGAAATTATGAACACATGCAGTTATATAAATTGAGATAAACACATAAAGTTTCTCAATACTGACTGTCAATAAACCAATAATATGCCATCATTTTACCCAAAGAGAATGAATAATTACCTAGAAAATGTTTTTGTTAGTGCATAAAATGTTCCCATTAATTTATAATTTAAATCAATAAAAGGACAAAAGTTGGAGCATCTATCTTCTTGAAGACAAACAGCCTAATAAGAGTCAAGAAGTATGGACTTGTACTTGCTAGATGGTTCATTGGGTAAACATGCTTTGCCACCAAGACGGTGATCCCTAGGTCCATGTGGTGGAAGAATATACTACGTCCCCCAAGACGTCCTTGGATTTCCACATTCACACTGTGTCATAAGAACAAATTTACACACAAATGCAAATACATAAATATAATTAACAGAAAAAGGTATAAACCTTAGGGAAATTCCATGTCATAAAGAATTTCAGTCCCAATAGATGTAGGAACTATGGGAAAATAATGTCAGACTAGTAATAGCTTGCGATGTGGAGTTTTTCTTCCTAAGACAAAGATCAGTGTCTGATGAACCTTTTGGAAATGATAAGGACTTTTCATTTATCAACTTGAGGATTAAAATAAAAAAGATGACAAGGGAAAATAATACAAGAGGAAAGCTATCTCTGGAGAGACAGAAGTAGAACAAACACTGTGAGGAGCACGGCTTGTTGTTGTTGTTGTTGTTGCTGCTGCTGCTGCTGCTGCTGCTGCTGCTGCTGCTGTTGCTTTGTTTGTAAAGGAGAAAGAAATGAGTCTGAAAATGAAGACTGCCCTTACAGCCTCTCCAAGAGAAAAGAGCTGGGTGCCTAATCCTTAAGTCTTCCTGAGGATTAAGAACAAGATTTAACTGCCCCTGCTCTCCGTTTCCTCTGTGAAGAGAATTCAATCTTAGTTTATTTCTCTGTTTAGAGATCACACAGTCATTTGTCCATATCCCAAACTTTATTGGCATTTCTCGGCCAAAGCAATTTGTGTGTGTGTGTGTGTGTGTGTGTGTGTGTGTGTGTGTGTGCTGAATTCCCTTGTGTTGGAATTTTTTGAAAGCATCCTCAATGAATTCTAAATAACCAGGTCAACTCTGTCTTTGATATGTTGTCTATAACTGCTTTTGAAATTTTATTCATGGAAGGTTGATGCTAAGACAATTAGCCATGTGACTTATTTGGTAAATCAATGTAAATTAGATAAGAATAAAAGAAGAAAATAAAAATCACACAAGAATATCATTTTTGTACACAGCTAAAATTGAATAAAAAGCTACTGGGAAATTGAATCTGCTTGTGAAAAATAGTCGCACTCATAGGAATATAATACTGTTCAGTATCGGATAACTTAGCAAACATTTACCACACTTACTGACTGATGAAAAATAAAACAACAGTATTCAATAAATTCAAATTTAGTAACACTGGAAAGAATCATAGATTTGATGGGAACTGCCTCCTGCTTAGCACATGTATAAATATATATGTATGAGATTACAGACCAAACACACGCATTTATATTACACATGTTCTCTGACAGCTTTAACTTTATGGTACTCTCTGTTTCATTTTAGTGAGATAGGTGACATGCCCCCTAGATCCATTTTTCCTTTTGAAGATCTTGCAAAGCTGTGTTTTCCTGTGGCTGGACTGCTGGATCATTGAGATTGTGGAGAGAGGTTTTCATGGGCTCTGGGAGTCAGTATGAGTTGCCAGGCACCCTGGAAGAGCAAATCTTTTCCTCCTGCCCAACACAACCTCTCCTTTTCTGCTGAGGGGCTCTTTTCAGCATGGGAATGCTGCTCCAAGCTGCTAATGTGACCGACCTCCTTTCCCAGTAGAAGTTCAGATCTGGTACTATATGCCTGGCTTCCCTTCTCAGACAAGGAGGGCTCAGACGATGAGTCTAGCTTCCCTTACTGAATCTGTCAGCCAGAAGCTAGCAGAAATGGTGCTTCCTCCAAATGAACATTACAAAAGCCTACTTATTAAAAACAGTGCAGTATATGAAATTATTTTAACCTCATACTAAAGATGGCAACTGCTCAACTTACATCTTTCTTTGGCAGCCATTGCCTCTATTTATTACAATTCTTATTCACCCACAGAAACTGAATCTAGTTCTTTAGACTTCTGGCATATTCTTAGGATAATAAACATTTAATGAATCAAAATCTCTTCAGAGCTCTCTATGTGTGTTTCAACTTTAAAATTTACCCTACCAACATTTTAGAGACTGAATGGCTATTACTACACTTTGCGCTACTATACTTCAGATAAATTATTTACCTTTTTATATATTTATTTGTCTTTGCTTTTGAGACAGGGCTAGTTTTCTCAGGCTGGTCTCAAACTAACAATTATCCTGGGTTGGGATCCTGAAGTCTGGTGGTACAGCTATAATACACCACCTAACCTGGCTTAATTATGTCATCTAAAATAACTCTCATGAGCTTCAATAGGAACAGGAAGTTGGACTCAGAAACAACAAACAAATATTACATCCCTATTTTAAAATACTTCCTGTAAATTTTAAACGATGAAGGCTTGCTTAAAGGCATGTGCATGCACATACGCACACACATCCCATTTGTACAGAATAGATCTGGGACATTTTCAAATGATGTATGGAGGATGGCTTCGTGGGGTAACAGGAGAAGGGAGAGAAAGGGCAAGGTGGAGAGACAAAGTATTATGGGGACAAATGAAAACTGACAGGACAATGTTTTACATCAAATCCAGTGAAGCTGGGCTGTAGGGCAAGAAAAAGATCAGAAGCTAAAGATAACCATGGTCACCATGGACTGAACAGCTTCCCAAGTATGAACCAAAGCAAACTAACCTGGAGTGATTTCCTGACCAGCTTACAAGGGTTACGGGCATTTGGAGATAGGAAAGCAGCTTACAAATCCCCTAGAGCAGTTTGAATAAATACCAGCCAGTTTGGAAATAATGATTTAAGCTCCATGATGAAGTTGAGTATGAAATATGGATGAGAATACGGCGATGACTGGACTTCTCAGAACTGCATTGCAAATGTAGCCAATGAGATTTTTCTTGACTTAATTCCTAATTCATGACCATGAGCAGTCCTTTTCTATTTCTGCTCAGTCCTCCAATTTCTGAAAAGTGCGTGCAAATCACAATCCAGTGCTTAGTGTATTTCACTGAGATGGCGGTGAGCTAAACATTACTCAGCATACAACATTAGACTTAATAGAAGAAGCTTAGGCAGTATGTTGCTAACAGGCAAATTGCTTTAGGCTGCAGTTTGCAGAAAACATTTCACCTATAACATACACACACACACACACACACACACACACACACACACACACACACATATATAATATATAAAGCCTAACTTTGTCAGGACCCCAGCAATGAGATGAGAAATTTTGTTATTCTTTCCATTACTATAGACACCTTCAAAACCAGTGTTGTCAACCTGTATGAGATCTGGAAATACAGCATGCTCAGCCTGTTTGTCATACCACCTGGCTTCATGACACAGATCTTATCACCCAGTATTTTTCCTTTTCCAAAAATCTATACCAGTCTTAATCGGTCTCGTTAAACTATAAAAACCCCACTCCATCATCGTCAACATAACTCTAGTGCTTATGTCATGGAATCATTTACTTTTGCTGCTGACATCACTTTACTCACTGCATGAACTGACTTGGGTTAGTTGGGTCATTAATAGCCTCGCTAACAACTTTTTTCTTCCTGCATTCAGTAATTTTTCTTTGCTGTGGCCAAATAGCTAAGGAGAAACTGAAGGGAAGGAAGCGTTAAAGTTGCTTGCAGTTTCAGAGGATGCAGTCTGTCCTGCTAGAGAAGTCAAGGCATGTTGAATGTGAGTTGTCCTCCTTGAATCCACAGAGAGGATTCATAGATGAACCATGGTGCTCACTAGCTTGTAAAAGTTTGCAAATCTTTTTTAGTTCAGTATGGGACTCAGCCCATGCGATGGTACTGCTCCCAAGAGATGCCTTTACAGACACAACACGGAGGTGTGTCTCCTAGGTGATTCCAAATCCATTCAACCTTTTTTGAGGATGAAGATAAAACTCTCATCACCCTCTTTATATCATCACTATTTATTGATGTTGCTGACCTTTGACGCTAAATCTTCACTGCTTAAACGATCATCTTAGTTGGTGATAGCGTCAGTGGGAAAGCAGAACTGACCTAGCATGAATTAGTCAGGAAAATGTAAAATAGATCAGTTCTGTTTTTACCACTGTTAACATCAATTGATATAAACCGACATTCATTGACAATTAGTATGCTTTCATTTATTTTGCACTGCATTTTTAATTCATTCTGTCTCCTTCTTATTGAACTAAGTTGTGACTCAATAGCCTAAGAAAGTAAAAAAAAAAAAAAAAAGGATAGACAATATCAAGTTCATCAATTTTATTTATTGGATCCAAGAAATAAACCTGGCATAACTCTGAAAGTACTTCCCCAATCAAAACTTTTCCATGCCCTGATGCCTGTCAGATAAACATTCCACAATCTAAGATTTGCTTTCAATACTTTCTCATTGCTTTTCAAATGAATCTCATCACACCAATACCCTGTCTCATGGTGCCTGTAATTAGTGTCTCTGTGCTCTTAGTGACCCAGATGTGACAGACCACTTCTTCCACTCCCTCTTGGATTCCCTTTGGTTTATGCTTTGATCATAGCAATTATAACACCATAGAATCCACCAGTTTAAATGTTAGCCTCCTCCTCTAGTCTGATTATATAAGATTAAGCTTATTCCGGATAGAGCTGTTAATGCTTATTCAGGAAACAGGGTATGTGATGGACAAAGAGCAGAAACCCAATGAACATTTAAAAAATAAGCAGTATCCAATGGCATTGTTAAAAACACAAATTCAACATTTTTTGGATTGCATTTTTGCCATGCCACAGAACTGAACTAAGGACTGATCAATCAATCTGAAAAGAGGGTAATTATTTTGAGATGAAATCATCTTAATAATTTGTCAGCACTTTCTCAAGCTAACAGACACGTTGACAAGCTTGTTTTAAAATATTCACAGATTTTTCCATTTTCCACTGTTCTGTCCAGTAACTAAGTTTGATTTTCTTTGAGACACAGACTTGCCGAGGACTATCAATTTTTATTCCACTGTGCTTGCTTCTTACAGTACTATATCTGCAACTTTTTTTTTTCTATCACACATACTATCTGTTGGAAGATATTTTTGGGAATCTAGACGTCTTCTGTCATTTGCTTCTATGACTATTTAGTCGTGCTCTGAATTCTCAGCTCCAAAATTAGAAATGGATTTCTATGATATAACCTGTAAGAAAATTAAAACTTTAAAACTCACCATTGTATGGAAGGTGTGACTAGGAAAAAATCCATTTGAATGTGTAAATGAGAAATGGGTAAATAGTTAAGGACACGGGTTCAACTCATAAATATATAGAACAATATTTTAAAGTGGAAAATACATGTTGCTTGATAACAGTGACATCATCCCTTTTAATTTTTTAAAATTTCATTCAGATTTCATTAATAGAAATAAAATGATAATTTGTTTTTCCATACGGCCTTTCATTGTATGTGGTATATTATTTATTTGTGCATCCTTACAAGAAAGGATTAAAATTAAAGAATACAATAATATAAAAAGTTACAAATTTCTTTAAAAAAACAACAGAGCTAACCATTTTTTTTTTAACCACTTGTCATGGGATGTGATATAAAAGATATTAAATGAACCTCATTATGATCATTTGAACCCATACACTCTCCAGAAAGATAAGTGATATTGTTAACTTCTTATAAATTGATAAATAGAAGCATAAAAAGTTATTGAACACACTCAACTGTAGGATATATATATATATATATAATTAACTTAATTTCACATATCAGCCACGGATTCCCCTGTCCTCCCTCCTCTCACCCCTCCAGCCCCCCCCAATCCCCCCCCCATTCCCACCTCCTCCAAGGCAAGGTCTCCCCTGGGGAATCAGCCCAGCCTGGTAGACTCAGTAGAGGCAGGTCCAGTCCCCTCCTCCCTACACCAAGGCTGAGCAAAGTGTCCTAGCATAGGCCCCAGGCTCCAAAGAGCCAGGCCATGCACCAAGGACAGGTCCTGGCTCCACTGCCTGGGGGCCTCCCAAACAGGACACAGACTTTCATTGTGTAAAGTATTAGTTCGAAAATAGAAATTCAGTTATTTCCCCATATGAATTCTCAACTTTTATTTGTTTGTTTGTTTTTATAATTATGCTTTAAGAATAGTCAACTAGCCAGGGAGTGGTGGTGCACGCCTTTACTCCCAGCACTCAGGAGGCAGAGCCAGGTGGATCTCTGTGAGTTCGAGGTCAGCCAGGGCTACAGAGTGAGTTCTAGGAAAGGCACCAAAGCTACACAAAGAAACTTTGTCTTAAAAAAAAAAACGAAAAAAAAAAAAAAAAAAGAATCGTCAACTAATTCTACCTTGGAGTTATTTTAGGGGTTATTTCTAAGAGTTTGAAAGAAAAAATGCCATGTAAACTTAACAATGATTTAGTACGTATTCCTGGGGGTATTATCTTACAGTTGTTCACAATTGGATGTGATTTTAAGTAAATGTCTTGAAAATCATTTTATCAAAGTAAGTGGCTATCCTGTAGAGATCACTGCTCCTGCAGAGTGGATGAGTGGGTAGGAATGACCAACTACTTGTGAAATAAATTTCCCAGGATAGCATCACTTGCAGACGGATAGACTAGAGTAGTCTCCTATACATAATGACTACATCAGGAAAATTTCTTCAGATGAGTGAAACATTTGGAGAAAATAAAGCTACTGAGGTCGTCAAATGCAAAAGAGGAATAAAATGAAATCTTTCATGAAATATCAACAGATTGAATAATGTGTTTGATACAACGTTTATTATAAATATATTCTTACTACTATATATATAAATATATACTTACTCCTAGAACATGAGTGAAAATACACAATGCATGTTTCCTTTGTATTTCAGTTACCTGCATGAATATTAAATTTCAGTGAGTCTTTTCCAGAATTATGTGATTTTTTTTTATTCATGTTATTCAGAGCTACAAAAAACCGAGCCTATCTTTCATTCATGCTATTAATTTAAATACTCACTTTGCCAAATAACAATTCTAATTTTTCAAGCATTGCATTTACATTGCCAATTATGGCAGGAGTGAGAAATGGGGTGAGCGAAAGGTTTTGTGATAGCTTTTAGATATTATCAAATGATTTCTAAACACATAAATTCAAACTTGCAGCAGACCAGTGCCGATGGTAATGTTGACGTTCTTGTCAGGTTCTTGTGTTCATGTGAGCTGAAAACATGGTGCAATGCCAAAGCTACTGTCTTTAAAGTAATTTTCTACCTGACTTATTTATTCATATTAATAAGAAATGTATTTTGCTGTAGTCATTCGTGGCAGCTGAAACAGCAAAACACAAAACCAGTCCGGGATGATCTAATTTGTATCTGCCAACACAAGGCTCCTTCCAGTCACAATCAACCACTGTGTCAGCATCAGTGAACTTCTCTGTAATGTTTAATGAGAAAATGGGAGGGAAGAATATCAAAAGTGGTTTCATCACGGTTCAATTTTCCAACCCACTTACAGTCTCAAGATTCCCAGGTAACAGACAACCCCCAGGAGCAGGCAAAAACAGCTAATAATGATAAGCATAAGAACCAGGTAGGCAGATGGAAAGGGAGAAGATACAGGAGTTAATAGTTGTGTGGCCATTCAAAACTGAGAAAGACAAAAGGATAATCAACCTGCTGATGTGTTTTACCTTACATAATCACAATTAACAGATGGCACAAAGGAAGTACAACCTTAAATGGCTTCTAGCAACCCCAAAGAGCTTTCTTTGACCTCTTCTTCCTAGAAACAACGGGGAAAACATGAACAAAAGTGTAACTGTTGCTATATAACAGTAATAAAAAGCATCACATTTGTATGGTCCAGTTCCTCACTGGAAAGGAATCCTTAGGCATGGAGAACAGTTATCACACATGGAAACAAGAGGTTGAGGTGTGGCTGGAAGCAAGACTTCAACACACACAGAAATGTGAGAGGGAAAAATAAATGGCCATGGTTTTGAAGCCCCTTGGTTTAACTTTCATAAGGCCAATAAGAAAGCAAAAACATTAGCTTGCAAATCCCTTAACTAAATGCAGTTCCGTGGAATAGAGGATTCACGCTTTGAGTATGAAGTTACTTTTTTTTCTTCTGATAAGAAAAAAAAAAACTAGGTTCAAGTTATTATGTGATGTATGAGTGTATGAGGCTTAGTGATGAGAAAGGATTGCTCTGGTGTAAGGCCAAGTTTACAGACCCAGGGCAGTGCTAGTACCTCCATCGCACAGCTCTTTCTACCATTTCGGCGGATATTATGTACCAGGCAATTAGAGGTCTTTTGTTGTGGTGGTTGTTTTCTTAAGCTTAACCAATGTCTACGTTGGAGAACATGGTTTCTTCTAAAGCAGAGTTTCTCACGATGTGGGTCATGACCCTTCTTGGGGGTTGGAGAACCCTTTTACAGGGACCATCTATCAGATGCCCTGTGTATCAGATATTAACATTATGACTCATAACCGTAGCATAATTACAGTTACGAAGCAGCAATGAAAATAATTTTATGGTCGGGGGGCATCACAACATGAGGAACTGTATTAAAGGGTCACAGCATTAGGAGGGTTGAGAATCACTGTTAGAAGGCCGGGCGGTGGTGGCACACGCCTTTAATCCCAGCACTCGGGAGGCAGAGCCAGGCGAATCTCTGTGAGTTCAAGGCCAGCGAGATCCAGGAGAGGCACCAAAACTACACAAAGAAACCCTGTCTCGAAAAACCAAAAAAAAAAAAAAAAAAAAAAAAAGAATCACTGTTAGAGCTCTAGTCTTATCCTAATGTAACATGTAAAAGTACAGTAAATAAAGTGACATAATATATGTGCTTATAATTTAAAAGGAAACATATTAGGTTTCTGCTGGGCATATGTAAAATTTTACACTAAGTATACAGGACAAGAGCTTGAAGGGACTCTGGCCAGCTTAAGCATGGTGAGCATGGTTCTGGCAGGCCTTGCCCTTCTCCCTCATTCCCTCTGCCTTCCTAAAAACTGTTAGATTACATTCCTACAGCTGGCCACAAAGGTCTATTTTCTTATTTGGCCACATCCTCCTCCTGAGGCCAACTACCAAGGTCCAGCTATCAAAGTACTAAAGTCCAGCAATCAAAAGCCCCTTTCGGTTCACCTAATGAGCACACCCAATTAAAATTAAACACCTCATCCTAACACAGGGTTTCCCATTTTACCTTTATAAACTGCCATTGTCTTACATGCCAATTCTGTCTCCCTTCTATCCAGAGGCAGTGTTTTGTCACTCAGGTACAAATATTCCTTCCCCCTCTCTCTTGTACCCTTCCCCTTCTCCTTCATCCTCTCTATACTGCCTTTGTCTCTTTTTCCATACTCTTTGTCCCTCTGGGGCAAATGAATCTCCTTTGTGCTGAGATCTTGGTCTAAGAGCTCTTCTCCTAGCTGTATGGGTTTATAAGAACAATTCCCACATAATGCATAATCTGTTCAACATATAATATCATTGAAAATAATAGAATTATTTCTGACATCTAATGCCTGGGCTTCGATATACATCCAGGAAACTGAAATTCTTGGATGGCCTGCACACACATAAATGTTCTTAGGTTTTAGATTGCAGAAACAACATGTGCCATAAACACAGGTCTCCCTGGGGCATCCACGATACTAAGTGGTAACTCTCAGGGAAGCGATGTGTTGGGACGTTCAGTTGCGCAGTAACTTTAATGAATCGCCTGATTGATGACCAATGTAAATTCGGAGCTGGCTTCCTTCCCAGAATGCTTCCCAGCATAGTAACACAGTCAACGCAGGAGGGCAGCAGTTTGAGGAATTGGAAAAAAAAAAAAAAAAGAAAGAAAGAAAAAGATATTTGGACCAAAGCATGAAGATATAATAGGTGCCGAGTTCCACAGCAGGTGCTAGACCTCACTCAGAATATAAAAAGTGAAATGCTAAAAGTGAGTGATGGTAGCCTGCCACCTCTCTCCCGTTAGAGCTCTAAAGGGCTCTAGAAATGGCCCCAGCAGCCATGGGCAGCATTTATTAGGAGATTATTTTAGGGAGAGCTATGCTGTGAGTACACCGTCTATACCAAAAAGGACACAAGGGAGTTTTCTAATCCCAAACCAAGACGGCAATGCAGGTACAACGAGAGCTGGAATAAGCTACATGCAGTTGGAACATACATTGGCCTTGCTCTCACCTCATTCATGAGAAAGCCCAGGAGGGGAGTGGTTACAGAGCATCAGGATGTATTTGAGTCTAACAGTAACCTCTCACCCTGATGTTGAAGGGCGTTAAGTTACAGAAGGCAGCCATGATAAATCCATTAGGAATGTCAGTCTACAGCCACGCAGTCTGGCCCAGGAGGGCAATGTGGCAGGAGATAATGAAGGGTTTGCCAGAGAAAGTCACAGGTGTGAGGTACTGGAGACAAGCAGCCAACTCACCATCAAGAGCTGCAGCTTTGGGGGTCCAAGAAAAGAGTCTTCAAAGTAATTTTTTTAAAATCCTTACCCCCATCTCTTTTATATCCCTCTCCCTATACGTTTCCTTTCTCTCTCACTTCTAACAACTCCCTCTCTTCCATATACTTATACATCAAGATGTGAATTAGAAATTGTGAATGTCCAACCACTATCTATGTAAATTCTGCACAATATCTAACATTTCCGCTGCCATGTTTCACTTATTATTTGTTGAGGCCTCCCCTTAAAATCTCACTGTTTTGTAGAATATCTATGCTTTAAGAATTCTAAGACCAGTGTACATCTTACTCAACACGTCAATCCTCAAGTTATCTTGCTGCTATTTTAGGAGGATCCCATGTAGCCCAGGGTACCCTCAGAAATCACTACATATCCAACAATGACCTTGAGTTTTTGATCCTTCTGCCTTGACCTCTAGAGTGTTGAGATTACAGGTGTGCATCACCATGCTTGCACTGTGTGCTGTGCTGGAACCCAGGACCTTGTGCATTTTAAGCAAGTTCCCTAATGACTGAGCTATACTCCTAGCTCTGCTGTCAACCATTTAAAAACATATTCTACTGAGCATCCAGTACAAGTGCTATACTCTCGATTTCATATCCTTATCATGTCTGGAGAATGGTATGATGAGCTGTTATTATACAGTGACATATCTCTTTCATCAAGGCTCCATCTCTTAAAGATATTCTAACACTCCCAAACAGCACCATCAACTGGGGTCCCGATGTTCAAGCACATGAGCCCATGGGCGACATTTTTCATGCAAACCACAATCCACACTAGATGGATTTACTAAGGAACATTTTATCTACGTTATGGAAGCTGTACTATTTTGCTGCTTAGCTCTTCAGGTAGACAGCAACACGTGATCTCTAACATGTGTTCAATTATTTCCTTGCTCTAGCATGGGAGCTAAGCTGATGGGAATGAGTGCTGGAATGACTTTGCAAATCTTTGTAATAATTCAACCTGGCCTCCTCAGGCACTTCTGGACTCCATCACAGACCACAAACTAAACTGAGACTCCTAGACTTTCCAGAGGCTTAGGCGATGGAACAAATTTAAGGGAGAAATAGGTACCTTGAGTCCCAATTTCCATGTGCAGGTTTGACATGAATCGCCTTGCAAAGCAGGTTTTCCTCTTGGTCTGTAGCCATATTTCCCCAAATTTCTTAGGGGAGAATATTTTCCCCTCAGAATTGCTTCATGAAGATGAAGTTAAAGAAGTTATTTTAAAAGTAATTTTAAAATCCACTATGAGTAAATTTGGGGGTTTGGTTGCTAATAGCCAAAAGCCTTGGAAGGATCTGTTGGCGGGGGCAGGCAGGCTATGTAATTGGGAAAGTGCTGTAGCTGTTGGTATTGTTTTCAGCTGTGAACCTGAGCACAAGTCATCAGGGGAGAAACAAAGATTTAGCATACTCCATTGCCAGGGATGCTGGTAGCCTGCCAACCACACAGGATGGGAATATTCTACCCATTTGACTCTTCAGGGTAATATTACCTCTACTGCTAAACAAAGGAAAGGTGTGCAGTGAAATTTGCGGCGGGCGTCACATCTGCCTAAAGTGTGCTTTCTTTCCTTTTTAGAAATATTGGTAAGCAGGAGGTCAAATCTATGCTTTATGTGTGAATTTGAGAAACAAAATAGTAATTTGACAATAAGACACAAGTTTTTAGTTAAATGAACAATATTGTTTGTGATTATGCATTGGAATCACTTTTTCGGCTTGTGTATAAATGTATATATATATGTGTGTGTGTGTGTGTGTGTGTGTGTGTGTGTGTGTGTGTGTATGTATATATGTATACATATAGGCTTGAATTAAAGCAATACTAACTAAAATATTGGAAAATATAAACATTATTTATAGGTTTTAAAGAAATAATTTGTATAACAGAGAGAAGGATATTTCTTGGTAATAGTTACCTCAATAATTTTCTGAAACATACTTAAATTAAAAAAAACATGAGCGCTACAGAGATAGATCAGCAGTTGAGTTCACATTGTTCTGGCAGAGGACTTGAGTTTGGTTCCCAGCACCCACTTGGGGTGGCTCACCACTGACTATAACTGCAGGTTCAGGAGATCTGATGCCCTCTCATGACCTCCATAGGCAGTTGTACTCGTGTACACATTCTCACACACGGACACACACACACACACACACACACACACACACACACATACACACTCACACACGCATAATTAGTTTTTATAAACCAACTCTAAATTAAACATAACATAATATAAATGCTAAGCTTAATGTCTATTTTCATATAAATTTGAAATAAGTGTGAATATTTTACTGCAGATTTCAATAAAAAAAAAAACCTGAGGGCTCTCAACAGTGTAAATGTCTTCCTCTCTGTTATGATACAGTTTTTGATTAGAGTAGCTTCTGGCATTCTAACATATGACCTATTGTTTTCGTGTTTCAGGAGAGGGAGAAGCAAAGCATATACTAAACTGAATGTGGTAGCCCGTGCCTGTAACCACAACACTGGAAGGATCAAAGCTAGCCTGGGCTACATAGCAAATTGAAGGCCATCTGGGGTACATGAGATTCTGTCTTATTTTTTTAATAAATATTTTTATTTTAAAATTAATTTAATTTTACATATCAGCCACGGATTCCCCTGTCCTCCCTCCTCCCAACCCCCATCCTGCCCCCCAAACCACCCCCCATTCCCACCTCCTCCAAGGCAAGGTCTCCCCTGGGGATTCAGCCCAGCCTGGTAGATTCAGTCCAGGCAGGTCCAGTCCCCTCCTCCCTGCACCAAGGCTGAGCAAAGTGTCTTAGCATAGGCCCTAGGTTCCAAAAAGCCAGATCATGCACCAAGAACATTTAATTCTATTCATAAAGTTAGACGAGACAAAGATTCTTGATTTTATAACATTAGCCTTGTTTCTGTGGTACAAGATGTCTACTTGCTGGAACAATGGTCCATCTCACAGAAGTTTCTAGAGTAAAGTAGAAGTTATGCACATAAGTTGCTCTATAAACGTGCAAATCCTCTGCATAAGGATGGAGGAGATTCTCAGTGCAATGAGATGACTCCCTTGTAGGATATCCCAGCCTGTCTCCCTATAGATTCTTGGCTCAGGAGTGCGTCATCACACAAAAGGAGGCATTTGTTAAACACTCTCAAGAGGGATTCTCTTCTTCTGATTCTTTCTGTGTACTTCTGTTTCTGTGTGACTTTGTGTGTGTATCATAAATTACAATTTTGGAGACAAGAAAGCAATATGTGAAGTGGACAAAAGGAAAGTAAGTCCTCTTTCAATGGGGTATTGGTACTTAGTGGAATACGGTATTTGGAGGCCACAGACAACAGGGGCATGACATCCAGTAGGTAGAAAACAAAACAGCCAGGCGGTGGTGGCGCATGCCTTTAATCCCAGCACTCGGGAGGCAGAGCCAGGTGGATCTCTGTGAGTTCAAGGCCAGCCTGGACTACCAAGTGAGTTCCAGGAGAGGCGCAAAGCTACACAGAGAAACCCTGTCTCGAAAAAACAAACAAACAAACAAAAAAAACCAAACCAAACAAAACAAAACAAAAAAACAAAAACAAGAAATAAGCCTCCTCTGTGTTAGAAGACAGGAGAAGGTGACATGCACAGGCTGTCTTGCTATTTTCCTGTCTGTTTGAGTCAACCCAATGTGCTGTGGCCTTTCTATCCACATTCTTACATTTCCACCATGACAAGCATCATGTACATATTATAATTTCTACTTTGCATATGAGGTCATTGATTATTTAGAGCAAGTGCCTACATCTAGTTATCATTTTTTTTCACACATGTGAAAATGTAATGATTCCATCTCTAGGTGTCCTGGCAATGGAAGTATTGGATTTAAATCAGTTTTAGGTGAACAAAATTGGAAAGTGATGTCATCAATAAATGTTGAATAAGAGAAAATACAGGCTATTTATACACAGATTGAGACAGTGTTAGAAATATTGTCAGTTATAAATGATTTGATATGGAATGGTAACTTATTATCTTAGATAAAAACTGACATTAATTATTATAATATTGATATTAGCTATCAGGGATTGGGGTGTGGCAATTGATAACAAAGAAATATGTCATGGATCCAACCAAAAAAGGTGAAGACTGTAGATTCCCAGAACATTTCCCAAGCTGGAAGTATCTAGGTATGTACTCCCTGACAGCCTCTCCCTATATCTTTCCCATACCATCTCTACACCTTCTGATAAATTAGTTTTCTTTTAATCACTTGTTATTTTGAAATTAAAGATTCACTCCTATTTGAAAGATAGTACAGAAAGCAACCATGTACACTTGACATAGTAATACCATGGTGTATAACTAGTATAATCTCAATCCTGAGAGAGTATCATTGGTGTGTGTGTGTGTGTGTGTGTGTGTGTGTGTGTGTGTGTGTGTGTTTGGCTTCTTACCATGTTATGCTCTGCATAGATTCATGAAAGTACAGAAACAGCCAGGATGCAGAACTACTCATACCAAGATCTTCCTCACATTATATGTCTGCAATCCCATCTACCTTGTTCCCCCAACCTTCTGCAACCCTGTTAACAACTCATACAGTCACCACTCTAAGCAAATGTAACCATACAATGCATGAGCTATTGGGACTGACTCCCTTTCTACATTTTCACTCCTACAGCCCATGCCAATGACTGTATACACAGTAGATTCCTACATTTTATTAATGAGTAGTGTTACTTAGTTATGGTGGTCTACAGTTTATGTAACTACTTACATGTTGAAGGGTTTTTTGATTGCTTCCAGGTTTTGACTATCACAGATAAAGTTGCTATGATTACTCATATATATGTTTTCATGTGATAAATCTTTTAATTGCTCTAAAATGAATGTTTGTGGGGCCATAAGGTAAATGTGTTCATTTTTTTTAAAGAAACCGCTCAACTTTTTTCTAACAAGGAAATGTTTTTAGCCATTTTATATTAGTGCTTCTAAATATGCAGAAACAGCACACATAGTAGCTTTGATAGCCAGTCTTCAGTACTTCCAGATGGTCACCAAAGATCTCTGTCTCCTATTCATACCCATAATCATGTATTATCCAGCCCCACTCAACCTGAAACACACTTTCTTGAGGTTGGAATGTTCATCCAAGTCCAATAGACTACAACAGAATGGCAGTGTGTAATTCTATGATGAGACCATTAAAGAATATAATATTTTTCTCTCCTTCTTTGTTTAATTGTCTATTATTTTCAATAATCCTCTGTCAGATATATATTAAGTACCCTATGGGAAAAGACCTCAACACTGGAGCCCTATGAAAGGGGCCAAGTGAACCCAATGAGATAAGACACTCACTCCCAGATTCCTGTGAAAGCTAAACATAGGTCATTTTCTTCTCATATATGTAGAGCAAATATCATTTTACTTTAGAAGCAAAGTCCTGGCAAAATATAGACTTAGAATAGGACAGTGACTTTTAAGTTACCCAAATGATGGAACTGAAGACAGACTAAAGACTTTTGGAGGGAAAAAAAGTATCACTGATATTCTAAAGAGCCTTGAACATCCTTCTTGTAGGATTTTTAATTTAAGGATGTAATAATGGGCAAGAGTGGAGCATACCTTGTAACCAAGAAATCTGTAATATTTCCCTGGCTACATTTATGAGTGAATATGTAGAAACCAAGTTCCTATGTAACTTCCATTCTTCCTTCATGCACAGAGTGGTGATACTGGATCTTCCAACCAGGTACTCCAAACACAATCCCACCAATATCTTCTTTCTATGTTATATATTATTGTATTTATTTTCCTAATGGGACCCAATTCAACAGCTAGCTGAGCATTTCAAAGCTATTTAACATTTGTTACCAAATTCATAAATAGTCTGCTTTTGAATTAGTACTTTGTGGTCATATTTCCAGGAGAGTTATCATCCTGACTCCTTGAAATAAAATGTTTTAATCTTTTTGGATTTTTAAATAAATATCACATATTTGTGATTATATTATACATTGTATATCACATATATTAAATGTATAATTACATATGTCATATTATAGACATATGGGGAATAGAGTAGGACCGTGCCAAGGTTGGCCTCAAACTAGCTATCCAATAATGGTGTTGAACTTCTGATCCTCCTATTTTTTACCTCCCAAATGCTAGGATTATTAGGTGTACACTACCACACTGGGTTGGTTCATTGTGGTGCCAGGAATGGAACCCAGAACTTCTTGAATAATAGGCAAGCACTCAACCAATGGAATTCCATCCAAAAAAAACATAGCAGCTGGACTGATACCATGATAATTAGTGAACTTCCTTCTGCTCATCTGGGCAGTCAGTTGATCTTCATAACGCCATCTTTGATTCATCTCTCTGTAAACTCTGTATAGCTCTTTCTACATCATAGTATCATATCCACCCAACATATTAGAGGTTATTAGTAGTATCTAGGAGTCTAAAAGCATGATTCCATGTAAATCAGCTGATTGAAATTATAGGCCAATCAAATTGTGAAAGATTTAGTGCAAAGGAGATACTTTGAATACATGGACAAACAATTCAGTGTGCCAAGGGAACTATGAGAATTTGCTTCAACTTTATTGATTATTAATGTTTATCAAAGACATTATATTAATAGTCAAATCACAATGCTTAAACACAATTTATTGCATTTGAGGGTTTTCCTTAAGGGAGACAGACAACCACATACTCTGGCTTAAGTGCCATTACAGAAAAAAGTCTTGCATTTTTTATGGCCTGGGTTATTGTTCAATCAATGCTTCACTGACCCTTTATAATTTTAATTAAAATACTTTACCTTGATGATATAAAAATATTGATTATTGCTATTCTTTTCAGAGTGTTGAAAGCTTTGCTAAAAAATAACCATCTCTACCTTTCTCGAGATGCTCATCAATTCTGTTTAGTCCCTGTCTCCTTTAATTCTTCTTTCCTTCATTGATTTTACTTTTGCATCGTTTTTTTTTTATTTTATTCATGCTTCTGAGTAATAAAATGAATATGACACTCCATCTGAAGAGTCTATAATCAGAATCACAACAACTCTACATGTGGCTGACTCAGCAAAGACTCCTGGCTATCAAAGATGTGTCTGCTCTCCTCCAGAAGAGCTACATCCACAGCTGGATCCTTACCCTCAATATGCTTGGATACAAATAGTTCATTTGTCCACATGCTCAAAACCATTTCTAATTTTTCTTTTTATTCATTTATTTCAAAGCAATCATTGATTTTTTGTGTGTGTTAAATTTCATAGGAAGAACTAACTTAATTAGTTAGTTCTAACTAACTAACTTAATTAGTTCTTCCTATGAAAGAGAAAGGAAGGGAGACAGGGCAGGCAAAAATAAGCAGAAACCCTAAGTTCCAAAGGTCCTAAAATCTAGCAGAAGGACATGAAAACAAATGAGTGCACTAAAATGTTATAGGGCTTTACACACCACATACTCCTAACTAAAGCTCATTCTCTCCATATATGCATTCTCTTCTAGGCAAAGATCATGTGGACAAATGCCCTTGATTTTTAAAGTATTAGTATAATTATAGCAACTTTATTTTATTTATATGATTTAAGTTATTTCAGATAAAGATAACTAGGTATTTGGGTTACATCTGCCTCAGAGCAACCTTTAAAAACTTATCTGTAAATTTTAGAGAAAACTTCTGTGATTCTTTTAAGCTGTTCATTAAGATCATGTGTGAAATGTGTTTTGCTATAATATTTGTCTGTAAGAATTCTGGACTTTAAATAATGTAAACCTTGGCACACAAATAAGGAATAAAAATAGAAATATCTAGAGAATAGTTAATACCAAATAATAGGAAGCAGGAAAGAACTTTGAGTGTGCATCTATTAGGTGATGTGTTGTTTATAAAAAGGAGGCATCCATGCAAATTTTTCTATAGAAACTCTTTGGGGTAAAATATACCAAAAAATTCTACATTTTTGCTGTATTTTAGAATGCAACCCACCACATGAACACTATGTTGAGAGTTCAACCAAAACCAATTGTGATTATTCAAATAAAATGGAATTTTTAAAAGATTCCCAATAACCTTATATTACTTTATTCAAGGGTTATCACCAAAAGATTTGGCTGTAAAATATGACCTGTTTTGTGTGTCTCTTTATTTAGTTTGTGTATGTGTGTGTTAGAGGGTGAGTGTATATAAATCTGTTAGAGCGAGAAAGAGAGAGTGTGTGACAGAGAGTGTGTATATATGTGTATGAGAGAGAGAGAGAGTATGTGTATGTGTATGTGTATGTGTATGTGTATGTGTATGTGTATGTGTATGAGAGAGAAGCACATGTGGGGGGCCAGTGTCTTGGCTCTGTGCCTCTTGAGAATGTCCACTGAGACAAGAGAGATATCTCAGTTCAAACAGGATTTATTCAGTGGACTTTCAATATATGCTTGCTTTGTTTCACGTTTTCCTCTCCTCCCATATCCTGGGTTTAGAAAATACTTTCGCTAGAGTGCTTGATGTTTGGAAATGGCATATGCTGCTTTTCACAATCATAATGTAGATTATAACAATTGTATTCTAAAATATTTGCTTTTAGACTGAAGATTTTCTGTGTCAATTCTTCTTATTAGAAGTAGTATAGATGAAACTCTGACATGAGCATAGCGCTCCCTGTTGAGCCTGGGTCAGTCATAAAGTAAGGATATAAAGTATAGCACATTGTCACCATTAGCTGACCCATTTTCACAAATGGCCTAAATAAATAAGCAGAAGAAGGAAGGGGGTGGATCTCTTGAGATACTAGGTAATCATAAGTGAAACGGTCTTATTTCATGAGAGAATTCTTTGGGAGCAATTTAAAACTATGTGTACAGTGGAATTTATGAACCATATGGGTTTTTAGAAACCTTCTTAACTTACTTTTGTGTTTTCTTTATTTTCTGAGCACACTTTGATTTTGGGAAGTCTTTACTGTGGAAATATTTCACAGTGAACAAAGCACATAGCACTTGTGGGTCTCAAATACCTGTGTTATTTTAAGGTAGTGGGTTGAAATCACTTAATGGGGAGCAGTCATTTTTCTGGAACAGTGGGGGCATGGGCAAGACTTCTCTGAAGAGTTCAGGACACAAACTAATACAACAAGAACACTTCCGGTCTCTTTGTTTTCATGCTGTTTCCCCTCATAATACACTAAGATTGTTCCATTGTGATATAATTAGTGGTTTCAGTCAGTACACTCATTTCAGAGCAAAGGGCAAATCAAAATATCTACAAATGGGTGTGTATTTTAAATTAATAGAGTTACTTTATACCATCCACCCCATTTACTAAAGAAGTTGAGTAAAACAATTGAAGTAAATAAACTAATAATTATTATCCAATTATCCACAAATACATGTATGACTTAGCTCTATTTACTAGGACACCAACAATGAAAGGCTGACACCACCACAGCTGTTGAGGGAAACC
Organism: Peromyscus eremicus; assembly: GCF_949786415.1. Lineage (NCBI taxonomy): Eukaryota > Metazoa > Chordata > Mammalia > Rodentia > Cricetidae > Peromyscus > Peromyscus eremicus. The sequence goes on from NC_081432.1 coordinate 21,219,725, forward strand.
CCCATCCTCCTCAACTCCTCCTCCTTATCCTCAGATCTCAGACTGAAGCTAAACTGCTGAATAAACTATCTTAACACTGTGCTACTACCTCTAAGGCATAAATACTGCTTTACCTTCTGCACAGAAGAGAAGATTCAGGAAAGCAAAGAGAACCAAAACATGCAATATGTGCCATATGCTGAAGAGTTTACACTCTTCACAGCTAAGTTCTCAGGACCTAATGACTTGGAGATGCCCTAACAGCTGTCTTGACCAACACTCGGGTTTAAGCCTGGTGAGGTTCTGAGCAAAGAGTCAGCTAAGATGCCTTGGGCTATTGGCAGTAGAAAGAGTTAAATGAATAATAAATGTGTATGATTTGGAGTGGTGCATTTTTAACAAAGCAGTATGCGGCAACAGAAATCAAGGGCAAGTTACCACGTTCATTGTTGAAGATCAGGACTACAAATGCCAACAATGATAAACATAAAAAATTCCAGAATTTCTGTGGCATTTTAAAACAGGGATTCTGAAATTTAAGTAGAAAAGAAAATAATCAAAAATAGTTAATACTGGGTAAAAAAAAAAAAAAAAAGCAAGGTATGCATTGTTACTAATATAAGGACCGATCATGAGATATTTTTAAAGTTAATATTCTAAACATATCAGTTATGACAAAACTGCCCCTGCAATAGTGGGTGTGTTTGTTTGAATGGCAATGCCCCCCATAAGATCATATGTTTGAATGCTTGGTCCCCAGTTGGTGGAACTGTTTGGAAAGGATTAGAAGGTGTGACCTTCTTGGGGGAAGTATGTTGTTGGGACCCATCTGAGATTTCTACCATTCCTAGGTAGATCTAAATCTCTGTAGCTGCAAGTTTTCCTGTGTCCTGCCTGGCCCAAGATCGGGACAAATCTCTCTCACCTGCTGGTCCCACAGCTGCTTGGACCCAAGTAAACACACAGAGGCTTACATTATTTATGAATTGTATGGCCATTTGCTCAAGCTTATTACTGACTAGCTCTTACACTTAAATTAACCCATAATTCTTATTTATGTTTAGCCATGTGGCTTGGTACCTTTTCTCAGTTCTGCCTTCACATCTTCCTTCCTCTGTGTCTGGTTGGTGACTCCTGACTCGGCCTTCGTCTTGCCAAAATTCTCCTTGTCTACTTATCCTGCCTATACTTCCTGCCTGGCTACTGGCCAATCAGCATTTTATTTATCAACCAATTAGAACAACACATATTCAGTGTACAGAAAGATATACCCCATCAAATATCCTCTCATCTCTCTCTCTCTCTCTCTCTCTCTCTCTCTCTCTCTCTCTCTCTTTTTTTCTCTTTCTCACTGCTTCTGACTTATGAATCAGATGTAAGAGCTTAGCTACTGCTCCAGCACCATGTCAGCCTCTGAATCTATAAATAAGCCTCCAATTATGGGCTTTAATTTTTAAATTGCTTTGGTCCTGGTGTCTCTTCACAGCAATAGAAAAATAACTAAGACAGTGGGAAATATTAATTGATTTGATTATTGTTAATAGGACTATAGAAAATCCACACAGGAACCCGTTATGTTAATTTTTATCTTAATAATTTATCAACAATTAATTTCAGATAATATCACCTCTAATTATGAAGGTAAAAATGTAGTTTCTATGCAACATCATGGAGCTTAGTGTTATGGTTGCAGTTGCTAGTCAACTTTGACTGGATCTAGAATTATCTAGGAGACAAACCTTGGGACTATATGCAAGAGCTTATTTAAATTAGATTAGCTTCTGTGAATATCTATGAGGGGTCATCTTAATTAGGTTAATTAAGAAAGAAGAACACCTCTAGAAGGCTGGTACTACTCCTTGTGTTTGAGTTCCAGACTGCATAGAAAGAAGGAAGATAGATTTAAAAAAAAATCTGTTTCTTCTGCCTCACTGTAGAGTCAATATGACCAGCTGCTTCAAGCTCCTGTTGCCTTGACTACTCCATCATGATGGATTCTGCCTTTGAACTGTGTACCAAAATAAACTCCTTTTCTCTTATGTTGCTTTCATCATGATATTTTAACACAACAACTGAAAATGTAGTGCATACTCAGCAACTCTTTCTTTCTTACTTTCTTTTCTCCTTCTTGAGATAAATTTTTCAATATTTGTATTTTTTTTGAGATAGGCATTTAAAATTTTTATCATGTAAATTCATTTGAAGGTTGATCTTTAACAATTCTTTTAGGGGGGTCTTTTTTCCTTTTATTGAAAATAGATTTTCTTCTCACATATTATATACCCTGATTAGCATTTTTCCTCCCTCTACACTTCCAAGTTCCTCTTCACTTCCCCAACCATCTGGATCTACCCCTTTCTGTCTCTCACTAGAAAACAAATAGGCTTCTAAGGGATGATAATAAAATAAAACACAAACTAATACACCAGACTAGGACAATATAAAAATAAAAAAGGGGAAAGGAGCCCAAGAAAAGGTACAAGAAAACTATAGATGCAGGAACCCCTTGTTTTGCACATTTAGAAATCCTATAGAAACACTAATCTGGAAGCCATAATATATTCTCAAAGAACCTGTACTGTTAGAAGAGAGAAAATAATATATATTTAATTTAAAATAAAAAATAAAATCAAGATAATTTTTTTTAAATGAAAAACAAAACAGCAACAACAACAACAACAACAATAAAAAACAGCAAAAAAGGCCCTGACACAACATTATGAGACAGGGAACATCCAAATATACCATTGAATTCACTCCTCAGGAAGGTGGAATTGATCTACCTTAAGATCCAGCCATAGTACTCTTGAGCATGTACCCAAAGGATGCTTTATCCTACTCCAAAGACTCTTGCACAACCATGTTCACTGATGCTCTATTCATAATAGCCAGAAATTAGAAACAAGCTAGATTCCCCTCCACAGAAGAATGGATAAAGAAAATGTGGTACACCTATACAATGAAGTATTACTCAGCCATTAAAAAGAAATGACATCACAAAATTTGAAGGCAAATGGATGGAACTAGAGAAAAACATCCTGAGTGAGGTATCGCAGACCCAGCAATTGCTTCTTTAAGGGGCCACAAAATCCACTGTCAATAAAGTGAAAGAGCATTTAACATATTGGTTACGTCAAAATAAAAATTGTTTTCAAATACACCATTAAATGAAATATTTGGATTCAAGATACTTTCATTTGCCCTCCTGACTTCTTCAAATGAATGAACATGTTAGGAATCAATTTATAAAATCATGGAACTCATTTTTGAAAATGGATGTCTTAAATAGGTACTCAATATGAATTTCATTTGATCAATATAAACAAAAATATCTCCTTTTCCACACATATAAAGAAAATATCTATTGCCATGTAATACTACTAAATATTAGACTAGACTGTATCAAATTCTTTGATGCTATGACATGTTGGCACAAATGTGAGTCAAATTAAGCTACTTATGCACTTCTCATTAGTATTAAATTGATGTGAGACCTGGAAACTAGCAGTATATTCTGAATTTGCACACATCACATTAGTTAACCTAGTAATTCCACTCAAACATGGACTTGGAAATGTGTGTTGGTTTCACTATGAAATGTGCCAAACAGGCTCATGTGTTTGAACACTTGGTTTCCAGCAGATGACAATGTATTGGGGAGTTATGGACCCTTCAGAAGCTGGACCTAAATGGCAAATGTGTATAAATAGGAGCTGGCTGCAGAAGACAGTAGCCTATATTTGGTTTGTCCACCCCTCTACGCTTCTGGAGTCACTGAGACATAACAAGACCTTCCACAAACAGCTGCCACAATACTTCCACTGTGTCTTTTTGTGCCATGGTGAACTAGACTTCTGAATTGTACACTAAATAATCTCTATTTTGTATAAGCTGTTTGGTCACAATGATAAGGTGACTAATAATACATGTATTAAAATATATGCAAAAGAATGTTAATACCAGTGATATTTATAACTGAAAAACAGAATATTTTCCAAACAAGAGAAGAGAAATTTTGTGGAAAAAAAAGTCACAATTAACTTATGTAACTTTATAGTTAAAATAGAAAAAAAATAGGTAAAATGAATTTATGGTGACAGAGATGTGTTGTGCTTCTCGGTACTGTTCTTATTCTATTTCTCAGTCTGAGAGTGTTTTCCTAGGTGTTTCCACATTTTATGAAGTCAGAAAACTATGCTTATATTTTGTCATAGGCATGATATCTTAGTAAAATGACTATCAATAGATAACTCAAATAATTATATACTTATTATAAATCAAATATAATTCCTGAGGCAGACTCCATTTCCCCTTACTAAATAATGGGTTATCTATAATTCCCACAAAGTTGTACACACACACACACACACACACACACACACACACACAGATACAAACAGATATACACACACACACACACACACACACACACATGCACATACATCACTGAATTCAAATTATGCTTCTGAGATACAGCTGGTGTTCTGGAGCTCCTTCTTCTGATCCAAATATCTCTATTTAATAAAATTGTGTTGGGTGTTTACATTAAGACTGAAAGGGAGAAATGAGAACCACAAATTGAAGATTAATTGAGATCATAAACTTATTATGTGGACCCACTATAATTTTGCAGGGCATGGTAATTCATCTTTAAGATGGTCCCCAGTGATGCCTACCTCTTAAATATTCTCAAATGTGTTTAGCCCCTTTCATCTGTGTGTAGTCTAGAACTGGTGGCACTACAAGCTGCCTCTTCCCTGATATGTGGTCCTTGCTGGCAGAACAGTCTGAAGTTTTATTAGCTACTTATTGGAGAGGCTTCTATGACAAAAACAAACAAACAAATAAACAAACTGCAGGTGGCTTCCATCCAATGGCTTGTGCTACATTCCAGTAGGAACAAATTGTTGCCAATGGTTATCAGATCTTGGGCTTAGAACTTTTCCTTTTCCTAATCAAGCCCTCAGATAGCAGATACAATGACATATTGATTGCAGATTTGTGACATCCTTAGCCACAGGACCAAGCAATGATACAACCACATTTCTGATTCAGAGAAAATGAGAAGTACTTAGTTTTCTTGCTTAAAAATATCATAGTCTGAGAGCTGGGTGGTGGTGGCGCATGCCTTTAATCCCAGCACTCGGGAGGCAGAGCCAGGCGGATCTCTGTGAGTTCGAGGCCAGCCTGGGCTACCAAGTGAGTCCCAGAAAAGGTGCAAAGCTACACAGAGAAACCCTGTCTCGAAAAATCAAAAAAAAAAAATCATAGTCTGAGGATGATTACAGAGCAACAGATAAAAATTTATCAAAAATATATCAAACTGCTATCTTTATTCATTACTTAAAACTTTCATTTTATAGCCAGGCAGTGGCACGCACCTTTAATCCCAGCACTCAGGAGGCAGAGGCAGAGGGATCTCTTTGAGTTCAAAGCCAGCCTGGTCTACAGAGTAAGTTCCAGGACAGCCAGGGCTGTTACACAGAGAAACCCTGTCTCAAAACAACAGCAGCAACAACAAAACCTTTCATTTCATATTTTTAGGACAGATAATTATGTGTTGGTACATGCATGTACACATGTGCATCTGTGCAAGGGTAATGGGGGGAAATTACAAACAAATGTTTACCCCTTTCTAGTTTTCCTTCTTATCTGTTTATTTGTTTCTTTGTTCATTTGAGATAGTGTCACAATCAGTGACTAGACTTGCTCGCCAGAAAGCTCCAGGGTTCTGCTTGTCTCCTCATCCCCCCGTGCTGGGGTTAAGGATGACAATGACGACAGCAAGCATTTTTCCCTATATGCTGGTGATCCAAACTCATGTCCTCAGGCTGAAGCAACAGGCTTTTTAATGACTGAGCCATTTCCCCAGTGGCTACAAATTTTGCTTTTGTATTTTGCAATGATGATATTAAAATAAATGTGAATACATCATTAAACTTATATTTATTTGTAATATAGTATCTACCAGATCCATAGTGTGCACCTATATGCTGAATAATTCAGTCATCTGTCCTGTTTACCGAAAGCATACTTTAATTCATTGGATGCACCCATTTCCTATTTTTGGTTTTAGAAAATAACGTCATTGTGGTTAATGAAAAACTAAAACAAACTTTTTATCTCTCCTTGTGTTGCCTGGAGTCTTGTTTGGGGTGACTGAGGGGTGTATAATTTCATTTATCTTTTCTTAATCCTTTCAAATTAAGGAAGACATGGGGAGAATCGATCAGGAAAATGAGACACAGTAAAGCACAGAGACACAGAAGTCAGAACTAAACACAAATTTTCTTAATAATCAAAGTCTATCTTCTTAATGTATCGTTTTCTTTTTCCCTAGATAAGTAAATTCTTACAGAATTAGGCCAATCTAATACAAAAATAATAAGGTATAAGCATAAAGCACAGATATAAATTCTTAGAAATGTTACTCGTGAGACTAGTTATGTTGTAATAAAACAGACAGGCCTAACATATTCTGGAGTTGTGGTAATTATCTAAATATTTGGTAATGTTTAATCTCCAAGCCATTCTTTGGGTTTCAGTGAATAAATACAATCACGTCCTTTGGAGTGTCACCTAATAGTCATCAAAAAAATCTACCAACAGTGGGAAATCTTAAGGTAGGATCATTTATAAGTTTCAATGAAAATGTAAAATCATCAGTAATATTTTTTTTCCTTCCCACCACTCCCCAGTCCTCATCCACTCTGTCACTGTTGATGTGATAACCAGAGAAAACCACGTGCCTTTCCCAGCTTAACTTTCTACCATGTCCGTGCTCATTTGGTTTGGTTTAGCTGTGGACTTTCTAGGTTCATTTTCATTTGCACAGAGTTAGATAACACTAACCTCAAACATGTAAATCTACCACACAATTAGAAGAAACAGAAAAATGTATATCTAATCTATGGATATGTCGAAAGAATAGGGAAACTGCTTGTTTATATCTACCTATAGAAGGATAATATGTGTATTAGCTAAAGCTTATGTCTACCGAATATAATTTTTCATTTTCTACCTGTAGAAGACTATCATATATGTGGCATAATTACTTTTCTGCTCCTGTGAAAAGACACCCTGACCAAGGAAATTTATAAAAGACAGCATTTAATTGGGGGCTTGCTTACAGTTTCAGAGGGTCAGTCCATTACCATCATGGCATGGAACATGGTGGTAGGCAGGAAAGCAGGCAAGAAATAGTTAGGAGCTTATATCTGGTTTGTATGGTACAAGCAGAGAGATAGGAGACAGAGAGAGAGAGAGAGAGAGAGAGAGAGAGAGAGAGAGAGAGAGAGAGAGAGAGAGAGAGAGAGAGAGAGAGAGAGAGATTGAGTGTAACTTTGGCTTTTTAGACCTCAAAGCCTACCCATCGTGAAATATCTACTCCAACAAGGCACACCTACTAATCTTTCCCAAAACAGTTTCATCAACTGGGGACCAAGAATTCAAATATAGGAGTCTATAGGGGGATTCTCATTCAAACTATCAGTTTATCATCAAAAATGTTTCTCCCATTGGGTTGCCTTGTCCAGCCTCAAAATGAGAGCTTTCGCCTTTGTCTTACTGTATTTTGTTTTGTCATATTTGGTTGTTGTCTCTTGGGTACCTGCTCCTTTCTGAAGGGAAACAGAAGGGGAGTAGATCTGGAGGAGAAGGGAGGTAGGGAAGTGTTGGAAGCAGTCGGGGGGGGGGGGCGGTGAGGGGAAACCGTGGTCAGGATGTATTGTATGAGAGAGGAATCTCTTTTCAACAATTAAAAAAAAATGTTTGTGCAACTAATTTCAACTAGAATTCTGAGGCTACCTCATGGAAATTTTAAGGGAATTACTGAAGGTTGAAGGATAATTTTATAATGGTAAGGATTAAGGAATGACGTTTTGTGGCAAGCCTCTGTATTGTTCTGTCTTCGACTGGATGGAACAAACTCTTTTATTCAGGAGACATCCTTCTTAACAGTTTGAAGACATTATTGGTCTCAGTTAATATTTGCCTCATTATGTTCTCAAAATGCCATTTTCGTGAGGCCAGTAATGAATTTTTGCGATAAAACATTTGCATCTGTAATATTAATGTCACAACAGTGACCTACAGAGTAAGGCAACACAGACTGGCCTATTGGGCCAAGTCAAGTCTCATTCAAATTATGAAAACAGAAGATAGCAAATCTTTCTCTCTCAGAGAAATATTACAACATCTTCCTGTAAAAAAATATTAGCAATTTATTAAATTGCACAGCATTATTCAATTATTAAGGCAATTAAGTTCTAAAATAGAAAAACTATTCACAGTTCAAATTACGATGCTTTGATTCTTAAAAAAATAATTTTTGTTGCTTCATTAATTTTATTTTATATGTGAGTGTTTTCCCTGGATGTATGTAAGTGCACCACATGTGTTACCTGGGACCTGAAGCGGTCAGAATAGGGTGTCAGATCCCTGAAAACTAGAATTAGAGACAATTGTGAGCTGCCATGTGGGTGCTGAGAATGGAACCCAGGACCTTGGCAAGAACAACAAGTGCCCTTAACTGCTGAGCCATCTCTATGGCCCCCATGCTTTGATTCTTGATCAAGTAGTAGAATGGGTTTGTCACTTATTTCAACTTTCATTATCTATGATTCCTTCTAAAATAAAGAATTTATGCTAAGCACTTTTACATTGATTTGTGGAATATATAAAAACTAAACTTTTTTTGCAGTTTGTTTTAGGAACTATGTTTTTTTCCAAATATAAATGAGAGAATGCAGAGACAGCTGAGCAGTGAAGAGCACTAATTGCTCTGGTGGGGGCCCAAGGTTCACAACAGTCTGTAACAGCTCTGGGTGATACAATGCCCTCTTCCAGCATCAATGCACACTGTACACATTTGGTGCACATACAGGCAGGCATATGTGTGTGTGTGTGTGTGTGTGTGTGTGTGTGTGTGTGTGTATGCACATAAGCATATATATCATAAATGCAACTTATTTTATATTTTGTTGTACTCTAATAAAAATTTGCCTGAAGATCAGAGGACAGAGCCAGCCACTAGATTAAACATAAAGGTCAGGCAGTGGTGGCACACACCTTTAATCCTAGTGCTCAGGAGGCAGTGATCTATCTAGGCCACACTAGGCTACATGAGATTGATCCAGTCTACAAGAAAAAACAGAGCCAGGCAGTGGTGGCACACACCTTTAACCCCAGTATTTGGGAAGCACACATGCCATTAATACCAGTACTAGGAAGGTTGAGATAGGAAGTGAAATGGCTGGGCGGAGAAAGGCATATAAAGCTTGAAGAGACAGGAACTAGAGAGCTTATTTGCTGAGGACTCAGAGGCATTCAGTCTGATGATTTGTGGAGACAGGATCGACTGAGGAGTTGGCGAGGTGAGAAGTAGCTGTGTCTTGTTTCCTCTGATCTTTCAGCATTTACCCCAATATCTGGCTCCAGGTTTTTATCATAAGACCATTAGGAATTTGTGCAACAAAAATCAAAAAAAATCTAATAATATATCTAATTATATACATATCTATCTATATCTATATCTATATCTATATCTATATCTATATCTATATCTATCTATCTATCTATCTATATATATATATATATATATATGTATATAGTTTTTTTGAGACAGGGTTTCTCTGTGTAGCTTTGTGCTTTTCCTGGATCTCGCTCTGTAGCCCAAGGTGGCCTCAAACTTACTGAGATCTGCCTGCCTCTGTGTCCCAAGTGCTGGAATTAAAGGTGTGTACTACCACTGCCCAGCTAATTATATATTTTCTAATTCATAGTAATTGATATCAAATGGGATTCCATATTAAAGATCATTTTTTATCAATAACTTTTTTCTAAATTCACACTAGAAAGCAATTTCTTATACAATATATTTTGATGATAATCTTCCTTACTCCAGCTCTTCTCAGATTCTACCTACTTGTCTATCCCACCTAACTTCGAGTTCTTTGTCTCTCTCAAAAAACCAAAAACAAAAGGCAAAAACAAAAAGCCAAACTATGTTTCTACAAACTCATCTTCTATTTTTTTATTTTTCCTCCCTTTTCCTAGGGAAGTAAACCCTATAGAATTTAAGTGGCTAGTTCCTGTTTCCTCCACTTTTGTCAAGATTTTGTGGAGTAACAAATCATGAATGCTAAATTATAGCTATCTGAAATCAGAGACATAGAGTGAGCAAGAACCTATAATCTGTAGGTGGATTGTGACAGTAATTCTCCCATGATGTTATTATATCATTTTATACAGAATTTCATTCACAAGAAATTTGTATTTTTTGATAAGAAAGTAATGCAAATTTATTTATTTTTTACAAAACACTATTAAAAAGTCTAATTTTTATTATATAATCTTTCAAAAAATGTTGTATAGACAAACTTTCACGATATGCATAGTGTGTGTGTTTGTGTGTGTGTGTGTGTGTGTGTCTAAAATAGTATGAAATAGTTAACTTAACAATAAATGAGGTTTGGGGCAGGAACTCAAGCTAGATATGAAAATAAATTAGAACTGAATATATTAAATAATATGCAAAATCTAATATAATTCATTTTGTACCACTTATGAACTTACACGTATATTTACTTTTATATATCTACATAGAATAAGCCAAAAAGATCTTGCAGATACCTCTGAGAGAAAAAATTACTAATGATGCTGTTCTATTCTGTCATTTAATAATACATATGCATTACAGGCATAATTTTAAAGTAACGTTCTAACATTGATTTAAAATGACTTCATAATAGTTGTTTATCTTTTTCTAAGGTGAAAATATTGTACTATATAGCTGTAACAAATTTGTAAATAATGTGAATAGTCAGAGGAGTTAGGATTCAACAGAAATGCTAACAATTAACAAAGTAGCTGTAATGACAAGGAAGGATAGTGATAATTTAGATTCCTGTGTGAAAGCCCCGGCTTTGACAATTGTGAGCAGTTCAAAAGCTCACAGCTAGCCTGGACAGAAGGAGAACTCTGATTTGAAGGCATTCTTGACAAGATGATGGCTTCTTTCATCAAATAACCACACTTCATTTGAATGTTAGCCTCTAAAGTACACATTTCAGTTTCAAATTATTTTATTTTTTATTATTTTGTCCAATAACATATTTGAACATGTTTCTCTCTTCACCCAGATCTTCATCATCTCCCTACTCACTCAATTTCATGTTCTTTCTTTCTTCCTTCCTGTCTCTGTCTCTGTCTGTCTGTCTCTCTCTCTCAAAAAACTGAAAATCAAAACAAATTAACAAAAACAAATAAGATCAAAATATGCCAAAACTTGTTATTCTCTTAAGTTTGGAGAATGTGAAAACTTAAGGGGATATCGTTTCCTACTCAGCTTCCACACTCTGTGTGCAATTCATTATAAAAAGGACGAGTAATACAACTTTGATGGTTTCCTTCAAAGCTGCATTGAGGAAATCAAGACTTATGAAATCTCAAGAAAAGATCAAAACCTTAACAATGAAAAAGAATTTTATCATTATTTAGAAAAAAATGAGCCTAGAGTCACATTAGCCCCATTCCACAGTTTACTCAGAAATTATTATTTGAACTAAAACATGTTTCAGACCTGCTTTCCATCAATGGAAGCATTTAGTCACAAGTTACAGGTGTCATTGACACTGATTTGTTTGTTGTTATATTTATCATATTCACTTTAAACTAAGGGTATTGTATGATACAAGACATGCCTGATGTATATTACTAGACTCTTTATTTCACTATTAAGGTAGATAAATTTTCATGGTATAAATGCTGTATACTATGTTTGTCCAATATGCTAAGTTTAAATTCACCTGTTTGCTATTTGTAAGAAATGAGGCATAAATGTTAAAGTAGGAAAAGGATACTAAATTATGGCCAATGAAATGTGTTTGTATCTATATCTGTATGTACCCAAGTGCTAACTAACAAATGCCTAGCCTGTAAGGTATAACTTTAGTGTCGGTGTTTTTAGCAGTAATTTATTCATTTGCATGTTTGTTTGCATTCACAGAGCCTCAGCTGTAAAGTCTGAGTTATAATAATCACTCTCTAATGTTTTATACTTTAGAGAATTGAGGTTCTAAAAGTAAAGGTCTACTTGGGCCGTTTAAGGGGAGTGTTAGCAGATGGAACAACCTGAGCTTGATTCATGGAGCTCACATGGTGGAAAAAGAGCACCAGCTTCCACATATCCTCTTATTTCCACATGCACACAGTGATATGTGCACTCTGCCCCCACCATTCAGATTAATAAGTAGATATAATAAAAATAAACATTAAAGTCTATGAAGAACTAACAATCAGAATAAAGTATCAAAATTGGGAAAGGCTGGGTTATAACTCAATAGAAAGAATGTCAAGTGAGCACAACAAAATCAAGTAAAACAAGTCAATGTTTAAGCAAATATGGTAGCTCATTTACAGTGATCATCGTTGACTTTATTATTTATAAAATGCAGCAACAGTAACCTGAACACATCAGCCATGTGTGTTTCCATTTTGGATATATATTCCTTTTGAATATATACCAGCTAGGCAAAACCAATAATCATCTTCACAATATCTTCAGAAGCCTGTAAGAAACAGATAGCCTACTGTGTGACCAGATGCACTGCTGTGCAAAATTAAAACAGCAGATGCTCTTTGTTAGAAAATAAAGGTTTGCACATAGAGATGGAAAGGAAATCCCAAACAAGTATTTCCACACCCTGGGAAGTCTAAAAAGGAAAGATTGTTGGAATGCTGATTACAACCATCAAGTCAAAGATGAATAATATTCTTATAATAAAGAAGACAGACATCAAGAACAACAGAATGGACTGGGGGCAAAAACATATACACTTGATGAGAAATATGGAATAAATGAGTAACAGTGATGGGCAATTTCTCTTTATCACTGAAGAATACTTCTGGCTTTTATAAAAATTGTTAATACTATGATAAAAAGAAGAAAAGAAAGTTTTGGAGTCAGTTGGATGAAAATAATTAATTGTGAGGAAATAACAATATAAGAATTTCAAAGACAACAGTAATGTATTGTTGAAAATGACCTATGGATTCCTTTGTAAGTAAAAACTAGAAACCCAACAGAGATGAAGAAAAAGGAGCCTTCCAAATTCACTCAGTTATACTAGATAAATCACTAACAACATCCTAATGTCTTCCTCAAATAAAGGACAACTACACACAGAAACAGGAGTTTGTAAAAACTGGTGGAGTCAAGATAAGATCACAGACAGCTACATCACTACTGGCTTTCTGACCGTGAGAGAGCATTGCAAATATGCAAAATGTCATGTGTTTCCAACAACTGCATTTGAATTACTCTAACTCTATCTCAAAATACAAAAGTGAAAACATAAAAGAATCAAACATGGCCTATTTGTTTTAAAGCTATAGGTTGAAAGACAAACTGAATCTTAAAATAGTTGTTCACATGCACTTATAACCCATCTTTGAGCATATAATTAAGACCTCAGGAAAATAGAATAGGGAATCATTTCAAATTATTTTACTAAGAGAATGATTAAATTCCCTTAATTTAATAGAGTGGGAATATTATGTAATATTGATCTGGAAGGAACAGCTTAGTTATGAACAAGTATAAAGGAACCTAACTCAAAACAAAATAAGCTTTTAGTGGAATACCTTACTGAACAGCCATATATATGGTGACATAAACAAATCACAAATGAAAATAGCAGTACTAATCCAAATAAGAAAAAAAACCTAAGGAATTTTTATTTGTCAAAGTTAATATTTGAATAAAAGACATCTGTAAAATCAAATTTTAAAAATAGCCTATTATTAGAAAATGTCAAATACATGGGGATAATTAAAAACTAATTTCAAATAGAATAAATTAAGTATTGAACTCCAAACCATTTTGATCCTAAAACAAAATTAGAACACTTATTCTACAACCACGATATGATGGTTAATCTTGGCTGTCAATGAGATGGAATTTAAAATCACCATGGAAACCTACCTCTGTGAAATGGTTTCTAGACCTAGTTAATTATGGTGGGAAGACATGCCCTAAATGTGGGAGGCACCATTGCTTGGGCTGGGCTATGGTGCTCAACTGAATCAAATTAGAAAGTCGATGATTGACTGCTTTCTGTTTCCTGATTTCAGACTAATGTGACTAGCCAGCTCCATCACATGTTGCAATGACTTCTCCACCCTGATAGACTGTATCCTTGAACTGGGAGCCAAAACAAACCCTTCCTTTCTTGAGTTGTTGTTTTTTTGTTTGTTTGTTTATTTGTTTTGTCTTTTTTGTCAGGTATTTTGTCGCAGTAATGAGGAAATTAACTAATATACATGGAGTCAACACATTTTTCCTTCGAGAAAAAGTAATCTGTTATTTTATCTTGTGTACAATACAAAAGCACCAAGCACACAAAAATCTGTACTGCACTTCCTGGCTTTACAAGGTCATGGATAGGTTGGCAGACTCACATGGGACTGAACACAGAAAACCATTCCTCAGAACCCCTCAGAAGTGAACAACAAAAACAAAATGCCATGCCTACAGTAACGCAAAGGCTCTCGAAGGAAGATTGTAGTCTATAGCTGCCTGCCCTGCTAGCTCAAACAGATTGATTCATTAGGGTCTCTTTGAGGGGCATCTCTGGCTTCTCACCAATAAGTCTTAATTTGTGAAGCAGAACTAGATGATGAATATAGTACCACTTACATATACACAATGGGGTACGAACACAACAGAGAAAAACAATGCCATCATGAAATTTACAGGCAAATAGGTGGAACTAAAAAATATTATCCTGCGATAACCCAGACTCAGAAAGACAAACACGGTATGTACTCACTCATAAGTGGATACTGGATATAAAGCAAAGGATAACCAGACTATAATACACAGCTCCAGAGAAGCTAGCTAATAAGGAGGACCCTAAGAGGGAAGCATGGATGGCCCTGGGAAGGGGAAATAGGTGAGATCTGAGTAAACTGGGGGTGAGGTGGGGGGGCAATAGAGTGTAGGGGATGAGAACATAAGGGAACGGGATGGTTGAGCTGGAACAGGGACACAGGAACGGAGTGAGAGGGCAGTGAAAGAGATGTCTTGATAGAGGGAGACTTCATGGGGATAGGAAGAAACCTGGTGCTAGGGAAATTCCTAGGCATCCACAAGGATTTCCCCAGTTTAGACTACTAGCAATAGAGGAGGGAGTGCCCGAGCTAGCCTACCCTGGTAATCAGATTGGTGAATACCCTGTCATCATGGAGCTTTCATCCAATAACTGATGGAAGCAGATGCAGAGATCCACAGCCAGGCACCAGAGCTCCAGGAATCCAGTCAAAGAGAGGGAAGAGGGATTCTATGATTGAAGAGCATCAAGATCATGATGGGGAAATCTACAGAGACAACCGAACCAAGCTAGTGGGAACTCATGAACTTTAGACCAGCAGATGTGGAGCCTACATGGGACTGGACTAGGCCCTCTGCATAAGGGAGACAGTTGTGTAGATTGGTCTGTTTAAGCCCCCCTACCCCAGTAGGATCAAGATCTATCCCTGGTGCATGAGCTGACTTTTTGGAGCCCATTATATATGGTAGGACACCTTGCACAATCTTGACACAGGGAGGAGGGGCTTGGACCTGCCTCAACTGAATGTACCAGGGTTTGCTGACTCCCCATGGGAGGCTTTATCTTTTCAGAGGACTGTAGTGGGTAGCTATTCCAGCTTTGTCCTGGAAGTACTACCCCCATTGAAGCTCCCAGTAACTGTCATGCCTACTAGGTGGGGCTGAGACAGGAGCACTTAAGACATGAGATCCAGAAGTGCTGGCTCTCTTGGTTCCTGGATCCTGGACGCCGGAGGTAGTTCTCCAGAGAACACGGCTGGACTGCGCTTCACCTTTCCAAGACCCTGTAACCTATCCCTTCACTTGTAAGTTACCCCACAAAATAAACCTCCCTTTTAACTACATGGAGTTGCCTTAATATTTCCACCGATAGGGACAGGATGGGAGGTGGGATGGGGAGAAAGGCTGGGGAGGGGTGGAAGGAGGGGAGAGAGGGATCTGTGGTTGGTATGTAAAATTAGTAAAAAATTTCTTAATAAAGAAAAAAGAAATTGTCCTCTGATCTCATCACATGTATGTGTCCCTCCCCCCAATAAATAAAATGTAATAAATAAGCCATTGATCTGTCAAAAAAAAGTACAGTACCTCTGACATTATCAAATGCTGACATTTGACAATGACTCTCATAATTTTGACTGTAAATTTTCTTACACAGTGGTGAGTTCTCTTTCTTAGGAAGGAATTTTAGAGTCATTTTTCTAGTTTCTGAAACTTTATCTTTGAAAATTAAATTAGAAGTTGGAAGGTGGTGTGCTGTGGGTGTCTTTCTGTACACTGTGAATATGTGTTGCTGTGCTTGGTTGATAAATAAAGCTGCATTGGCCTATGGGAGAGCAGGATGGAGCCAGAGGGGAAAATCCAAGGGCGATAGTGAAAGGAGAAAGGAGTGGGGGAGATGCCAGCCATCACCCAAGAATCAGCAAGATGCCAGCAGACCAGTAATGTCATGGCCATGTGGCAACTTATAGATTAATTGAAATGGATTAAGTTGTAAGAGCTAGCTAACAAGGAGCTTGAGCCATAGGCCATTCCATTCATAATTAATATAGGCCTCTGAGTGATTATTTTATAAACAGCTGCAGGACCCCAGGGCCGGTGGGACTGGAGAAACCTTCCAGCTACAGTGGTGGCTTTTAATCCCAGCATTCAGGAGGCAGAGGCAGGTGGATCTGTGAGTTCAAGGCCAGCCTGGTCTATATAGTGTGTTCCAGGAGAGCCAAGACTACACAAAGAAACCCTGTCTTAAAAAAACAAAGAAAGGAGAGAGAGAGAGAGACAGAGACAGAGACAGAGAGAGAGAAAGAAAGAGAGAGAGAAGGAAGGAAGGAAGGAAGATCAATCATGAAATTCTTAAGACTAGACTATTAAAACATATATATTCTAAAGTAAAAAAACACATTCCCTTTGGATACAAAGCCTCTGAGAGAGAGAGAGAGAGAGAGAGAGAGAGAGAGAGAGAGAGAGAGAGAGAGAGAGAGAGAATTAAATTAGAATTGCTTTTATATGTTAAAACTGGTAAATTGGCATCTAAAATGCTGAATTTTCCACTAATGCACTACAGTAAAATTCAGAGTCATCTCATGATATTCTAAAAACCTTGATAATTTTCAATGAAAAATTGAAACTAAAGAACTATCAGAATTAAAGTGTGTCATGGTTGGCTTCTTGACATTAACCCCTAAAGAGGCTTATCCTGGAGGTATGTGAGGATATTATGGTGCCTGGTTTCCCAGCATGCCCAAGGCTAGACTAGTCCTTCATACTTCCTGTGCTACTTGACACCCTGAAACAAAGATCCTTCCTGACTTTCTTAGGATAGTGTGATCCTGCGTTCCCTCAAGCCTCTCCTCCATCTAGCTATCATTAGTAAATTTTTCTAATCTTCAAAATGGGATGTTTTTCATTTTGAAATTATAACGTGTTCATTTTTGAAAACTCCACTTTTTCAAATTGTACCTTTAACTTGATTGCATTTTTTTTTTGCCTTTTACTTTCTGTATGTGGGTATACATGCACGTAGAGGCACATGTGTGTATGTGACTGTAGAAACAAGAGATCAACCTCAGGTTTGTCCCTCAGGAGCACTTTTTTTTTCCCAGACAGTGTCACTTCATTGCCTGAAACTCACCAATTAGGTTAGGATGGTTTGGCAGTGATTGCCAGGGATCCTGTTGTCTTCATATCCCTTGCATTGGGATTAGAAGTTTTCTTCACATACTTGGGTTGTTATGTTGGTACTTGTGGTGATATTTTGTTTGTGTTCTAACAAATAAAGCTTGCCTGAAGATCATAGTGCAGAGCTAAGCCACTAGTTAACCATAGAGGCCAGGCAGTGGTGGCACATGCCTTTTATCCCAGCACTCAGGAGACAGAGGCAGATGGATCTCTGTGAGTTCAAAGCTACCCTGGGCTACACAAGATTGATCCAGTCTAAAAGAAAAACAGAGCCAGGCAGTGGTGACACACATCTTTGATTCCAGCACTTGGGATCTCACGCCTTTAATTCCAGCACTAGGGAGGTGGAGACAGGAAGTGATATGGTTGGGCAGAGAGAAGAATATAAGGCAGGAAGAGACAGGAGCTCAGTCTTTCAGGCTGAGGATTTGGTAAAGGTAAGAATCTAGTGGCTGGCGGCTCTGCTTCTCTCTGAAAGATTACTTTCAGCATTTACCCCATAAGTGGCCCCTGGTTTTTATTAAGACCGATTAAAATTCACGCTACATGCACTAATGATTACACTCAGGCCATTATGCTTGGGGAACAGGTCATGTTACCACCGAGCATCACCCAGCCCCTAAAACAATCAATTTTCAAAGAGCAATGTCAATGCAAACTAATAGACAGATGACTGCAATATGACTGTCAAGCATCTCCACATTCCTTTAAACGATTAGATAGATTGTCAGAAAGTAAACATGTTTTGCATGAGAGTCTAGTTCTACTCCAGGTCTTTACATCAGGGCCAGCCAACAAAATCAGAACAGTAATGAAAGAAACTGGCCAACATGTGGTACCCTGAATGAGAAACGAGTTCTCCATCCACGTTTCTTGATTTTCTTCTTCTGTGTTGGGGATCAAACAGAAGACCTGGATTACTCTAAGAAAACATACACTCCATGCCCACTCTGAAGTCTGTAGTCTTAACTCTTCTCCCTTGGTATTGAGGCCCATCTTTATCTATCCAAATTTCTTCCATCACCAAGCTGATTTATAATTGAGGGAAGGGAGATTAAGTAATGACGGGATATTTGTTTATATTTCGAAAACCATTATAAAATAAAATGTAATGTTTAATAATGCCTAACTAATCACAGTTTCTTCAACCTAACTGTCTCTGCAACTGAGTTTCATCATAATTTCATTTTTGTAAGGATAGCTCAGAAAGACTCAAGAGAACCCCTGACACCTTCAACTCCACATAGTCGAGGTCAAACCTAGAGATCGTTTACCACTCAGGGACTAGACAACAGAGGAAACACAGACTTTGGGGCAGACAGGGGTGCATGTACACAGAGGTGCTTGTGTATAATCCTGTCAATCATTATCTACCAGAGTGACATGGGGAAGGCAATGTTGGTGTCTCCTTTCCTATCAACAGAATGGCTTGCCAGCTCCCTGCCTGAAGGGCTGCTTTAGGGGTGAAATGAGAGGAAATATGTAAAGTTCTTGTCAGTTGCCGATAAGCAGCAAGACTTCCTTCCCTCAGGCTAGATTCCTTACCAGTGGCTCAAGGGCAGAACTTTACCTCTGATTGATTTTTATGGTTCTATTAGAAACTTTATTTTTAAAAGAATATAGAGTTTTCTCTGCTTCACTTCTAAAGTAAGCCTGATACAGTTAAATATCATTTGATCTTCCTTCCTCATCTTTCATTAATTTGTTACTTGTCCCTTCTCTAGTTCTTATATTGATGTATTCAATTATTTATTAATATGTTATTATTATGTATTATTATTATAGCATTGTAGGGTGTGTGTGTGTGTGTGTGTGTGTGTGTGTGTGTGTGTGTGTGTATACATACCACTGCTGTGGAGACCTGACAGCCAGCCCACTTGATGTCACTATCCTAGTCAATTAGTGACACTTTCTCCAGGGTGTGCAGACCTGTGTAATAAATTAACTCCCCTGTGATGGCTAAAGAAACTTAATATGGTACCAGACGTTCCTTAAGGGCCATTGACCTTTGCCCTGGAGTGCCTGTGAGATCTTAGTGTCCTGTAGGTAAGATAAAAATAAGGGAATGGTTTTCCTGCTTTCTGTTTTTGTAAACTCCCTTATTATCACTGTGGGCCTGGGATGGTGTGATCTTTGTATTACTATACAATGGCAAACAGCCAAGAGGAGTAGAACAATTTTCTTGCCAGGCCATGGATTCCATAGATAATTGTAATGTACACCTTTGATATCCACCTTTATAAACCCTTCCGTTACGTCCCTTCAGCACAGCATGCTATTTGGTTCTAAGGCTGCTGCCATGCTAGCAATAAGAATAAATTCATTTAACCAAAATTTGAAGTGAGTCTAAGTCTTTGATCTTTCCCAGTGGATTTGACACCACAACACTGCAAATGTGTGGAGGTCAGAGAACAGTTCGTTAAGAGTTGGTCTCACACCTCCACTTTGGGTTTCAGGGACTAACCTCAGGTTATTAGGCTTGTGTGGCAAACACTGAGCCATCTAGCTGCCTCTGATGTACTCCATTCTCATCCACTGATTTCAAATACATTTGGTGTTGTTAATTTTAAACTTGTATTTGATACAAAGCATTCAATCATGAGTGTACTTATGCACTATGCTTGACTAGACATTTCTGTTTGTTTGTTTGTTTGTTTGAATCAGGAGATCAGAACTTTAATTCTGACTTTGACATTAGTTAGCTTTATAAACTCAACCCACCTCTATGAACTCTGAAATCAACTCAAGGTATTGAGATAGCTGATGCTTCATTCCACTCAGCTCGAGTTCTGGGTTTTACAACTAGACTTCATCAGCATAGTTGTCCATTGCAAATATCAGGTTGGCGGTCCATATATTTAAACAGAAGAGTAAAATGAAAACATGTTTCCACCTTTTAGATTCATTCCTCGCTAACTCCCTCACACTTTCTTCTTCCCCACTTTGCCCTCCTAGAAGAAAATGGTCAGGAATGTGTGCCTTACCAACAGTGGGAACAAGTCCATGTTCACTTGGAGGTGAAATGGTAAAATCAGAAAGAACAAATCAAGTTTCACAGCAATATGGACTATTCGCTTTTTTTCAAACATAAAAAAAAGATGCACACATGGAAGCCATTGTATGCATGAGCACTGATGTAGAGAATGATAGAAAGATGTCAAACAGTGAGCTAAACTGCAAGTAATACTAGAAAACGTTGAGATAGAGGAGTGAGAGTAGGTTGGGCTTAATTTTTGCCACAGCTTGCCATATACTGCTCTATTTATCATAACAAAAATGCACTATTCATATTTTATACATATTTATAATAAAATATAATTTTAAACATTCTTGTCGGTCAATGTAACTCCTATTTATGTAATCTTTTAACGAAGTGTTTTTGAGTCCATCATAAGCTAGGCATAAAATTGTTAACAAAGGAGAGAGACATGAAGCAATATGCATCAGAAAAAAAACCCAGAAATATCTGGATGTAGCCAGTGGATGAATTTCTTCTTATCTCTGACCTAAGCAGGAAATTCTACTCACCTCTAAAAGCAATTGATTGTATCTATGATAAAAAACTAATTATGGTAATAAACATATAGTTAGAAGAGGAAACACAGATGAGCCTAAGTCTTTTCATTATGGAAAGCTGTGAGAGCTGCCACCAGCCATCTCTAGGTTACAGAACAGAGCGAGGGCAGCATCTTGAGAACATCTTGTAGCGAGACAAATGTTTCCAAAGAAATCAATAGCTGAGGCTGTATTTAAAGACAATTATTTCAGAAAGCACACAAGCAAAGACTAATGATTTTCAGCCAACATTTGAAAGTGCATAAGAAGTAAGAGGCCTTCCCAAGAAAGGGCAGCAGGGTTCAAGGCAAAAAACTGGAAAAACAGCAAAACCAGACTACTGAGAAAATTCAAGATGCACTGAGAGTCATTAAAAACCAGATCTTAGCAAAAACCCTTTTAATGTTTGTGATCATGACTTTATAGTTACATAAAAAAGGACTTTACTTTGTAGATTGGGATCCCAGCCACTGCCAGTGTTTGGGTACCACCACTTTTCTTCTATTATTTTGTGGAGACAACACAGAGTGTCTAAAAGAATATTTCTAGAGGAAACAGAGAAAACTTCCAACCACTCCTTCTGAATACCATGGAGTCAAGAAAGTGTAGTGTCCACCCCACTCTCTATCCCCAATCTTCATCTAAGATCTGTGGGCATTTACTACTCCTAACCCCAGTTAGGGATTTTCTTAGTGTATTGTTGGAGTATTTAATACCCTTTCTAGTGAATTTCAGGATACCCTGACACAATGTACCACATCTCTAAGCATACCCTACCCATTTGAGAATCCTAGCCTTCTAGAACAGGAACACATTGCTTTATCAAATCAGGCCTGCATGTAATAGTCTACACAATAGAAACTTCCTTGTCTTAATTTGGAGACAGCACTATATTGCTTTATTTTTTGTTGCTGATATTTTTAGTTACTTTTTTTTGTCAACTTCTGTTTATTAGGACATTCATAGATACAGCCCTGTGATCTACTCTCTCCAAGCATGTCCCACTTACCACAATTCTACCTCCAAATAATCTATACTGACTTTAGTCAGTCAATGGGTTAATCCATTGATGAAGGCAAAGCCATCATAATTCAATCACTTCCCTAAATCCTCACTTTTGAAGTCTGGTTGCATTTGTGAAAAAGCCTTCAACTGTAAGCCTTTGTGGAGGATGTTTCATACTGAAGACTTCACAGTGGTTTCCTTACTGTGTCTTCCCTAAGATGGAGTTCTTATCTCTCCTATCCCTCATGGCATAGCTATATTCTTTTGTCTGATTGACTTATTGCCACATGATAGGTATTTAATAAAAATTTATTTAAATAAATGGATAAAGGGCTGTTTAATAAAAGCAAGAATGAAAGGAAGCAAGGGGCCATATAGCTAACTTCCTGCAGCTGTGATAGAACACCACGCCTAGAACCAACTTATGGAAGAAAGAGTTTATTTTGGATTACAGTTCCAGAAGACAGTCCAAAAATGGCCAGGAGGCATGGCAGAAGGCAACAGGGAGCTGGAGCAGGAAGCTAAGAGAACACATCTCAAAGAAAGACACTGAAGAATGAAAGCAGAGATGATTGTCTATCTGGAAGTGAAGTGAGAAAATAAACTCTCCCATCCTTTCCCCCAGTGACATGCGTGGTCTCTCAAGAGTGTACCTCCTAAAGGTTTTCTACAAACAGCACCAACAGGAGCTAAGTGTACAAATATTTGAGTCTATGCAGGACATTTCTTATTCAAGCCACCACAAGGAACAATAGAGTGACAGATAAGAGGGAGAGGAGGGAAGAGCCAGAAGGTCCCCTAAAATGCCTGAAATAAGAAAAACAAGTGTGAGTGAGCCTTGTCTTTGTAACCCAGCGTGATGCCACAGTATTTAAAGGACAGCCTGAGGACTCCACAGCCACTATGGACCTGAGACCAGGCTTGAAGTCTTCTGAGGGTGCTTATACCAGAGGAACCATCTTCCACCTCTCTGGTTGATGTGTGTCTTTGGCAACTAATGTCTAAAGCCTCTGATCTAACACAGAAACAGGTTTCTGAAGGAGAAAATTGATCCCTGTGTATTAATTGGCGAGCTCCTATCTCTTTGCATTTACATCTCCCACTGGCATTTTGATTAGCCGTTTCTTCTGTCAATTGAGCATTCAAATCCTCTGCAACTGGGAGCATGTTATACTCTGGAACGGACTCCAGGAGCCTTTGAAGCTGGGGAGACAGTGCTTCTGTTCCTTCATGCTGGCTGCTCCAATGGTGAGCATGTGTGACTGCCAGGCTGATTTCCTACATGTCCTCAGAGACAGTGAGGCACTCAGAAATGCATGTGCTTGGTTTCAGCTCACTGCAAGTACAGAAATATCATTCCAAATGCAAGCCTTAGCGTTTTCTGTTATTATCATCATTATTAGCATTATTATCTCCATCACTCTTCTAGAGTCCCTTCTGGAGAAATTCCTTTATGCTAAGGAAGATTAATCCTCACAAATTAAGCTTGATCAATATATTTAGTGAGGCATAAACACTATGATTAGTATTTGATTAAAATTCCTATCTTCATTGAATTTAAACAGTAAATATATTGAAAGGGACTCTTGGTCGTCTACCTAATCACTATATCTCTCTTCTCCCGCACTCAAAGAACCTCATTTTTCAAATATTATGATGAATTATATACCACCATAAATTATTGTCTATACAAATTCTTTGATAAATAGGCATGCTGAATTTATTCTCAAACTATTAACTTAGTGATGATAGGACATAAGCAAGAATCCCTGACTATTTTAACTTCTACATATTTTGGTAAACAGACCACTGTGGAGTGGTTAAAATATAGTTTACGGCCACTTTTAAAGTTAGACATTATTTTTGCTATGGTATATTTTTATGTTTTATGACTTTAATTAAATTTCTGATTTCACTTTGAAACACTGCAGTATAAGACAGTATAAAATCCATTTTAATCACTAAATCTGCAATCGTTTTGTGACTTTTCAGAGCTTGTTACACCAAGGGACTGATAATGGGGGGTAAATGTTAATAACCTGCACTTTGTCAAGCTCTAAGCCGCATCCTGAAGGATCTTTTTTTTCCCACAACATCACAGTCAAGAGTCCTGTCATGGGCTGGGGAGTTGTTCAATGGGAAAGTGCTTGTTGAGGAAACAGGGAGACCTGAACGTTGTTAAATTCCCCCCAATCCATGTAAAGCCAGGTGTGGTCTCACCTGCCCTGAACAAGAGGGGAGACTTGATATCCAAGGTTGCCCTCTGGCCTTCACAAACATTCTTTGGCAAGCACACATCTGCATTTACACACGCAAACCTGTGTTTCAGCATAGATGTGCACATACACACACACAAATACAAATTTTGAAAAATAATTACAGAAAAAGTTCTTTCCAGGGTTTCCTAAAACGGTCATCCTTAAACAAACAAACGAACACACGGAACACTTACTCTCTGCACTTTGGCCAGGTGGTGTTTCTTAGTCAACTGCCATCTACTGCAGAAAGAAATGTCTCTGATGAGATCTGAGAGCTGCTCTATAGATAACTGACAAATTCCAGAGGAGAGAGAGTTGGTGTCTTTTTATGGATGAGGGCCCTAGTAGGTTTACCATGCCGCAGCTGAGGCCCCATAGTCATGAAGGTATGAGTAGCATAAAATAGGACTCAGTGAGTTCAAAACAAAAGGACATGAAGTTGGTAGAAGAGAATGAGGCAAGCGTTGAATGTAAGAGCAGTTAGGAGGAAGAAAAGAAGTAAGTTGATTAAAATATAATGTAGACATGCAAAAATACTGTAGTTTTAAAAAATCAAAACAACTTCATAGATTCAACTTCATTTGAAATTCCAAGTATGATAAAGAGCACTAACACAGATACATTATATATTCATGATCATGTTAATGACTATGGAATATAAAACACATGGAATATAAAATAAGCATAGCTTTACCTCAAAGAGCTAGCACATTCCATTTCTTTGGGAAAACATATATCAAGTTAGTTCCCGGTAGCTCAGTATCTTTATAATTAAAATATATCCAAGTAGCATCATTATATGCTTGCCCTAAAAGTTCCCTGCAGTTCAGTCACAACCTGTCAAACAAGTACCAAATTTAGAAACAAAATCAACCACTTAACTATAGTATTCATTGATTTCTATTTATAATTATGCAAAGGAAATTCCTTCTTTTATATCACATATATTATTATATAGGCAGAAACACAGTGGGCAGATAATCAAGCATGTATAAAGGTATGATGAAAACTACGCAGACATCAACTTGAATGAGAGAGAGGGGCCAATATGGCGGATGCTAATTTTCTAGATGCCTCTACGTGAGATCTTTGTAAGATGTCGGGTAAAGTAACGATGACAAATGCAGAGGCCTGAAGAGACCCCTTTGCGAAGACACAGCGACAGGGCACTGTAAGTGGCAACAGGCCAGGCAGGTCAGCGCCCCGACAAATTGGAGGAAGGACGGAAGAGCGGGCCAGTGTGTCTGTCCCCAGGGAACAGGGAACACATTAGGAGAAGTGTTCTTCAACCAATTGTCCAGAAGAGTGCTTCCTGGGTTTCTGTGTTTATAACTGGCCCATGAAGGAGAGCAAATCAGGGCAGTCTAAAGACTCCTGCGGTGTGAAAACACAGAGTTATTTTCTTCTCCTGTGGTAAAAGAAAACCTGGAGCCAGTGCCTAATGACTCCAAGTCCCCTCCTGTGACTTCTTCAGTGTGTGACCTGAAGCACCACACCACTCCTAGGCCTTAAGCTGTCACATTCTAGAATACTTCTTTTTCTCCAACTCTAGCTCTTATTTTACAGAAATTAAAACATACAATTCTCTATCTCTCTCCCCCTACTTATCTATTCAATAGCCTATTCCCTGAAAACCATCACTTATAAATTGTTTCTCCAGTTTCCTCATTAGGAAATTTTTCAGCTCATGGGAGTTACTTTTAAAATGTAGCTGTGCAGACAAGCCTCTTATTTGAAATAAGATGAGCATCTCTGGAGGGTTCCTAGGACAAAGAATTAAAAACTTACCTGATTTGATATTAAACAAAAATTTATCCAAACAAAGAAAAAAAATCATTGAAAGAGAGCTGAGGAGATGGTTCTGTGAGAGATAGCCCTGCTGTTCAAGCAAGCATAAGGTCCTGAGCTCGAATCTCAGAACCCAAATAAAAATCCAGTCTTAGGAGAGCATGCCTATCATGCCATTATGGGTGCAGAGGGGCAGAGGAAGGCAGATGTCCGTGGCTTACTGGTCAGTCTATCTGAGTAATCTGCAGGTTAGTGGGAGACCTTGACTCAGGTAAGTAGTAGGGAATAAAGAAAGATAACTGAAGCTGACCATTGGCCTCCATATGCACACGTGAGAACATATGCAAATGTGTGAGCATGAACACACATGCGAGCATGCACATACACACACACAACACACACAATACATGAACATACATGCACACACACATACACACAACGTATGTGAACATACAAGTATACACACACACATACACATACCATACATAGACATACATGCACACACACACCATATGTGAACATGCATGCATGCACACATCCACATCCACACACACACATACACACACACACACACACACACACACACAATCTGTGAAGGCTCCACAATTAGTCATCTTCCCTATATTATTCTTTAATCCACGTAGTCATCTGTCCTGAACATAACATGCTTCAAAGAAAAAAACTTGGCTCCTCAGATTCACCAAAGTTGAGTTGTTTCCCATGCTGCTAGAGAGCTCTGAGTTCTGAACTCTCATCAGCATCAAAGCCCTTCTGGACCAAGGGCTCGCCCACTCACCCAGTGGCTTCCACTGAGGGCAGAGAAACCATTCCCCTGAAACACTTCAAGTTGAACATCTTTCTCCCGGCATGAGCTGCGGTCACCAGCTGGCTCTGTGTCTGTGTCCTTGCCACCATGTTTCTCAATGGATATTCTTACTCCAGTTAACTCTGTTCCCATAGACAGAAGTCACTTCAAAAGATGCACAAGGAAGGCCATTAAATGTGCTCAGAGCAGGAGACCTCTGTTCTGGCTGGCCGATGCCAGCAGGAATTTCTGGGTCTCCTTACATTATATTCTTTGTTTTTAAAGATAACAGCCAGGAACTTACTACAAAACTCTTCCCACCAAGGTTTGACTTAAATTTACATAAAAATCTAAAGTTACTTTTATACATGTCTTTTATTGAGTTCCCTTAGGAGGTCTCCTGTTAACTGGTTCCTTTTAAAATGATCCTGACATTGGAAAGTGGTTATGACATCTCCCCAAAGGGCCATGTTTCAACTGGGAATCCCTGGCCAGATGCCCCTGGAATGAGGAGCAGAGTGACTAAGTGACTTCAGGACATCTGTTTAGTGGTGAGAAATGAAAAGGTATTCATTCTCAGTGCGCTTAATAAATCCCAAATGGCGACTAGAAAGATTCGCTACAGTCGTCAACAAAGGAGCTACAGAGCCTGAGGAAGCTCACATCTGACAGCAGGGACTCCTGTGGAGAAAACGTGTTCCCTGGGGTTGACAGGGAACTGGTGTCATTAGTGCCAGCACTGTGGAAAGGAACACAGTGGGTAGAAGTGAGTTGAAGTGACAGAGCACAGTGGGTAGACGTGACAGGCCACAGGACTCAAGAAGTACCTGCAGGTCCAAGAGTGACAGTGTGCATGGAAATGGCAGACCTTACTGGACATGTGCGAAAGAGAATGAGTCATATAGTCCAAGGTTATCACATAAGTATGTATTTGTACATTCTTCCAAATTCATGAACTTTCGACTTACTTTCACATTGTTTCATGAAATCTAATTTGCAATCCCAAGACTCTTTGAAATGTAACTATTTAATATAAATTTAAAAAAGAAACAGATAAAGGAATAAAAAGGATGGATTTTAACATCGGCTCAATCTCAAGAGCTGCATTATAAAATATATGATAACCAAATAATATACTAAAGCTTCATTTTACCTGTTGATCAAATGGTCCAGAATGCCCTGGAATGTGAGAACAACATCCCCACTAAAGTGTAGGTCTGAGTCACCAAGGAAACTAATTATCAAAGCACCAGGGTAAGAATATAATGTTTGGAAATCAATAAACAAAAGGGCTTTTATCTGCAGAAGAGAAGGTGGACAAATTGGAGCATCCAGGAGAATGGAGTTTCTCAGAGAAGTAGAGGTTAGAAAAATGAGTGGAAGAGCCTAGCGATTAGGAAGAGGAAGAGTTAACAGAGATGTCAAGACTCAAAGAACTTGGAAGACATTGTAATTTTAATACTAAACTATTTTAAACAATTGGCTATACAGAGGAAAACAAACAAGGGGGTGATTGGATCCTTGGAGAAAACAGTCAATAATTGGGTATTTTTATTAATAATTTACATGAAAGAAATACAGTGCAATATTTCATATTTCCAATTGGTGATGAATTGGTGTGGTAAAGAACCAACTTGGAAAGCAACCAGACACATTGCATAAGTGGTCATTTAGAAAAATAAAGGAGTCTAATTGAATTAGAATTTTGGACCAAGAGAAATAGTAAAATTTGTCCTTAATCCAGTGGTTCTTATGGTTGAAATTGGGAAAAATAAGCCAACAGAAGTAAAACAGCAGTAGAAATTGCCCATAAGAATAACTCCACTTTATTTGACATAGGAGGGGGTTTAATTAGAATATATTTGTGATAATCTCTGACAGCAGGCTGAGCAAGCAAAGCCAAGCAAGACAGTAAGCAGCTCCCCTCCATGGCCTCTGCATCAGCCATCCACCTCCAGGTTCCTGCCCCATTTGAGTGTGTGCCCTGACTTCCCTCAATGATGGACTGTTACTGGAATTGTAAGCTGAAATAAACCACACACACACACACACACACACACACAAGTGAAAGAAAAGAAGAAAGGAAGGATGGAAAGGAGGAAGGAAGGGAGGATGGAAGGGAAGGAGGGAGGAAGGGAGGGAGGGAGGAAGGAAGGAAGGAAGGAAGGAAGGAAGGAAGGAAGGAAGGAAGGAAGGAAGGAAGGAAGGGTTAGTTGAAAATTAAGTACACAATGGTGATGAACACAAGACACTGAAATACTCCTAGGAGAAAAAGTTAACAGAAAAAGAAAAATTCACCTTGAAAAAAATAAATGACTATAGAAAAATTACTTCCTCCTAAGCTATTCATAATTACAACAAACTATTCTCCTGGCCTACAAAGGACCTCTGTATGGGAAGAATATGGATAAATAAAAGCAAGGTAATTCGATTTGCTACATGTAAACAATCTTGAAAAGAAGAAAAAATTAAATACTGGAACATCTACTAAAAGAGGTTATAAGGTTTGTTATTTTTTTTCCATCCCTGGACAGATTTCAAGAAAATTTGGATCCTCTATCATGGAGTTTACATATTAGTAACTGTTTTACCTTATCAAGCATGCTTACAGGGATGGTTGATTTGTTGTGCTTGATCATGATGAAACCGTTTTGTGACATTTGTAGATTGTTACACATTTAGCTTTTGTGTTCTGGACCCACATATACATTATGCTTTACCCAACTGCAAATAGGTAAGGTTGAAAAAAAACTGCTTCAAGGGCACTGTCATGTTTGGTAAGATTTCCTTGGACATGGTAGTACTACAGCGCCACACTTCCAATCACACAACCAGACCTTTGTGGGCCGCCCGTTGCCACAGATGTTCCTCAATTTACAATGGAGTCCCCATAAAGGCACCACTAAGCTGAAGATACTGTGAAATTAAAAACTGCATGTAACTCCCTCAAGCTATTGAACCTCAAGGATTAGATACACTGTAGAGCCTCAGCTTCTTCCCATCAGGAGGAGTGACAACTGTCAGTGTGACTGTCCAACACTTCATGAGAATGTCACACTGAACAAACACACTGCTAGGTCAGGGAAAAGGTCACTTTGCAACAAACTCCTAAGACTAACCATGGTAACTATGAACTCTCTGTATATGTCTGGATCTCTCTCTCTCTCTCTCTCTCTCTCTCTCTCTCTCTCTCTCTCTCTCTCTCTCTCTCTCTCTCTCTCTCTCATACAAATCATTGGGTTTACTTTCAGCTTTTCCCAAGCCCCAAGTTCTGGATCCTATACTTTCATACCTCTAATCTTTCTCTTACAGTCCTTCCATTTGTTCTGCTAGGCTTCCCAATGTCTTCTGGCTCTTCACAAGGTTGGCAAACATTCCAAGTAAATACTGCTCAGTACAGACTATGATGTTTGCACCTTACACAGACACTTCCCATACATTATTCATATATCCTCATCATATCTACTTCCTTCCAACTAGAGGCTAATTCCTGAAGCTTTCACAATGAACTGTATTCATACCCACAAACTTTTCTCATACCTTATTGCAGGCATCCACCACCCTGCCTAAGGTCCCTTTATTGGATGCCAAGTGTTTTATTCGCTTTGAGCAGGAGGCTCAGGTAAATAGCCCTTAGTGTAGCATTTAATCGAGGATGAATGGTTGGGTAAATCTCAAGATTTTGTTCACCTCAGGTGCAATAATTCTGAGCTGTGTTCTACAGAAAATCAAGAGTTCAGCAGCAGGATCAACACCCATAGTGCCTCATAATAAGCCTGTAATGATTTCCTTAACACCCTGGCCTCACTTTCTCAAGCCCCTCCTCCTACACTGCCGAAAACAGAAATCCATACCTCACTTTCTACCTCTTCCTTATCTCATGATCTCCCTCCTATCCTTATATAAGCATTTTTTCAAAGAACTTACTTTGTTTCTTTAGTAACATTTAAAAAAACACACTTTAACATTTGAGTTAAAACAAACAATTTTGGTCTCTGTATATGCAGAATGTATAGACCCAATGATGCAGTCACACTCTTTGGAAAGTGATTTTTTTTTTCTCAAGTAAAGTATGCCCAGATCAGGAAGTTTAAAGGGTTTGTTGTTCCTAGCAGTTTGAAGTCACATTTCTTGCAGAATGATGTGTGAATCTGTGGTCTAGGATGGGAGGACTTGGCCACAGAAACACCTTGTTTTAGCAGTGAGAACTCTGCAAGCTGCCTGTTAGTGAAAGCAAGTATCTTATTTCTGAGTTTTGTTGTTGTTGTTGTTGTTGTTCTTTTGGTTTGGTTATAACCAAAGATGTAAATCAAATAAGACTAGATCTGGCTTTGGAGAAACACTTGAGTTTTGAAGTACTGATGGATTTAAGAATTAACGTAAGACCAAAGAAAGCAAACATTTGTTGGTATCCTTCCGAACGTTGCAGATGGTGAGGAATTCTAAAATAACTTAAGAGCAGGTCAAGTGGGCTTACCCGAATCATCATGACTGAACATCTGATATCGTGGATTGTGTCGTAGATCTTCTTGGAGATGTCCACAAACTGATTATCATCAAGCACAGTCAGCGAGTTCTTGCTTAAGGCATCCAAGGCAACATTGACTTGTGTCACAAACTCTGGAATCACTATGAAAATATATAATAAAGAGATTATCTCTTTTGTATTTCTGGATTCCTAGACTTTCCAGGAAATGCAGAATTATATCTTAAATGAGTATCTCATTGCTACATTTTTAATATTTTAAATACAGAGAATCACACATTATGGCAGAGTTATTTCAACCTCTAGAAAGGAAAAGCAATCAAAGGCAATGAAAAGTATAGTTATGGAAATATAAAATATTCTCTTTTTCTTCATGTTATGCTTCTTTTGAATAAGCTTGAGAGCATTTCTCATTTCTAAAACTATTGAATATGAAACTCAAGAAATTGAAAAATTGATATGATGTGAAAAACAGTTGGAATAATGATGTTAAAGATACTTAAAGAAAGAAAATACCAGGCTGGCAACTTAGCTCAGCATGCCAAATTCTTGCTGCCAATCCTGACAAGCTGAATTTGATACCTGGGATCTACAAGGTTGAAGAAGACAACCAACTCCTACAAATTGTCTTCTGAGATTTACCTGTGCTGTGAAGTGCACACGAGCTCCCATATAAGTCAAAGCAATTAAAAACTTGAAAAACTAACAAGGCCTCTGAGGTGCTAAACAGAAGACTATCTAGTTATTGAAACTAATTTTCTGTTATAAGAAGAATAGAAGTGTTATGAATGTTCTTTGGGTGAAATTCTCTCCATAATCAAAATAAAATACCTTGATAGCATCTTATGCACAGTAGCTCAGAAACAGCAGAACACTGACTATGTACAAGGAAGAAGCTTTTTAGGTAAATCTATAGGTGACTGCTGTTTTTAAGTTAAGATATTAAAATAAGTATGCAATAAAAAAGCTTCTCTAACTTCAAATATAAATTAAATGGGGCCAGAGAAATGTCTCAGCAGTTAGGAGCAAGTATGTTCTTCTGTAGACCTGAATTTGATTCTTACACCAACATGGTAGTTCAAAATCATTTGTGATACCTCTTGGAGGGCTTAACACCTCTGGCCTCTGTGAGCCTTTTTTTTTTTTGCTTGTTTTGTTTTTTTGTTTTTTCAAGACAAGGTTTCTCTGTGTAGCTTTGGAACCTGTCCTGGAACTTGCTCTGTAGACCAGGTAGGCTGTCCTCAAACTCACAGAGATCCTCCTGCTTCTGCCTCCCAAGTGCTGGGATTAAAGGTGTGCGCCACCACTGCCCGGCAAACCTTTTGGATGGTAGTGTCTTGAGGTGACCCTGAGAGGTCTAAACTTCCTCCATTTTACAAGCTGGGTCTAAGTTTCAATCTCTTAAACAAAGAGCTATTAAACAAACACCCTTACATTCAGGGATGAGGGATAGCATGAACAAGGCCTGAGTCAGCCCTACAATGTCTCCAGGACAGTTTCTACAACCACCTTGAAACTTACCCAAGTATGTCCAAAGATAAAACCTCAGCCAATTAAAAGTGTACTAACGTAACTGCTGCTTGCTTAGCCAATTATGTTTGAGATGACCTAACTGTTCCTAAAATTCCCCTAGCTATGCTTAAAAGGAGCCTACATGCTCCTCTCGGGGTCATCGCCATTTCGTAAATTAAAGCTCTTTGCTCTTTGCTCTTGCGTAATGTTTGAGTCTGGGGTCTTCTTTCCAAGTTTTCTCAGATCTTACAACCCATAGCAGGTGAGAAAGACATAGCTAGACACACTCTTGAGGTAATCCATTAGCAGCCAAATCCATTAATGAAAGTATTAATGGATGAATCTGTTTGTGAAGACAGTATAGATCCTTTGAGGGTTCCATTGGGATCTGCCTTTTACTATCTCATAATGAGGATTAGATTTAAACAAAGTTTTAGAGGGGTCCAGTAATAGTCAAACCATAGCAATATTCTATTTTCTGCCCAGTCACCCACTGAAAGCAAACAGGTAAATGAATAATAAACCAAATGTTTTCTCTGACTTTCTATTCCTCTTCATTGTCTCTATCCAAATATCAGGTGCAATATACATTATCATCTAATGGTATCCTAAATCCATTGCCAAATTGTACTCCTACTGTCTCTAGCCATCATCATCTCCTACTTGAGCCCATTCTATGGTCCTACTACTGTTTATATTATGTTTCTTTCGTAGGATAGTCAATCTTATTAATGAAACCACTTCTTTAAAGTAAAAGATTTGCCACAAATTCAGCAGCCAATAGTTTCATGAATGAGTCATGCCGTTACTGTGATCTTAAGTGTTCAGTGAATTTTTGAAACCTTTTCCTGTTTGTATCTTAGCTGCTTACCCTGGTATGTAGTAGATAAATATTTTGGTGAGTTGAGTGGCTGAAGAAATGAATGAATAAAATCTACAAAAGCCAAGCAAAAGTATGGGGACAATTTTGATTATTCAGTTGGCATTTCAATGTGATTTAGGTTTTGTTCATTTCCGAGGTACATCAAAACATATTTATGCAGGCTTCTAGAAGCATTCAAATATATTGAATGAGTGAATATTTATTTATTTATTTATTTATTTATTTATTTATTTATTTATTTATTTTGCAGTGTAGAGAGAGGTAGGAACTCTTAATAAAAATATGGTCAGCGATTCCACATCTCGTTCAGATTCTAATTGTGAACACAAACCACCCACCCAAGTCACTACCATAAACAAAGTAAGTGAATGGCTTCTAGCTCCATTAGCATCCTTTATTCACCCTAAACACATAGTGCTCTCAAAGGCTGTTACAGCCTGTTGAAGAATCGTCCTCACTAGAAACTATTTTACCAACATGCAGGCAACACATTAAGTCTTGATTGACACTTTCAATCTGTTAGCATCTCTCTAGTGGCAATGTTGTCCCCATCATCTCTCTTCCCATTCTGGAAGTACAGATGGGAACTACGACTTTTTCCTTAGCGTGTAATGAGTTGCTTCTCTTTCATTACCTTAAACCTCATCTGTGCCTGTGCTTCACTTAGACCCCAGTCATGCGGTTGCTTGGATTGAACTAGGAATTATTGCTCTTAACGCTTCCAAGAGAACACAAAGTAAATATATTATGATTAACTGCTTAAAGAAGACTCAGGAATATGACAAATCTGCTTGAGTTCATAATCTACCTGGGTTTTGAGAAAATGTAGGTCTGGCAAGACGGTTCAGTCAGTGGGGAAGGGAGATTACTGCCAAGTTGGGAGACCTGAGTTGGACCTCTGGGACCCACATAGTGGAAGCAAAGAATTGACAATGACTGGTTGTCATCTGACCTTCACATACGCACACACACACACACACACACACATACAAAAACAACAAAAAAAAGAATATAACAAATATATGCTTCTCGATCATTCATCAAAAAGAGGTGAATGTTAAATAAATTCATTCTAGTCAATTGAAATGCTAAGTAAGATAAACTTCTGAGCTTTGAGGTGCAGATTTGTGCAAGAAAGGTAGAGGTGGGGACAACACTTTACTTGATTCAAGCAAAGAATCTTGTCTACTTCATTCACTAAACTCTAAACCAGTTCGGAATGCCCTTGGAAATTTCTTTCTTCACTGTGTTCAGAATGTATAGAATGACAGATAACTTTCGTTGAGTTTGCATTTCTATTTAGAGGTTCATTTTATTTTATTTGTGTGTGTGTGTGGGGGCGTACCACAAGAGGACAGAAGAGAGTGTCAGAACCCCAGAAGCTAGTCTTACAGGTGCTTATGAGTCAGTGGATATGGGTGCTGAAAAGCAAACTGGTCCTTTGCAAGAGCATCAGGTGCCCCTGACTGCTGAGTCATTTCTCCAGCCCTATTCTTTGGGGCTCTTAAGAAAAATAAAGAAAAAAAAATTTAATCCTTGGGAGGGAGAAGAAGGGAGGGAGCAAGGGAGGGAGGGAGAGCAGACACCTCTGGGGAGATCAGAAGGCAGCCTCAGAAGGCAGCCTCAGGTTCCGGGCCTCATCTTCCATCTTATTTGAAGCAGTGTCTCTCTTGTCTTTTTCTGGTTACTGCACTGAGGTAGCTGGCCCATGAGCTTCCAGGGATTTTCCTGTCTCTGCCTACCCTTTTGCCCCAAGAAGCATAGGACCTCTGGCTGTTGTGCTGTGCCTTTCTTGGGTTCTAGCTGTCTCCCTGCCCTCACTGAGTTCTTACATAGCCCCATACGGAACATGTGACATGCATGTCCAATGCAATCCTCCCGGAAGTTTCGGAAGTTGAGAACTATTACTACCCTGATTGAACTGATGAGGAAACTTAGGTCATAACAGCCAATCAGTGAAGGGCAGGGAAGGGAGTCAATGGAGCTTGCTCTCTGAACTCTAAATCTGCACTGCCTCCTTTTAATAAGTAAAGTCCTTGAGACTTCTAAACTGTGATGCTCCTGGGAAAATTAATGTTAATTTCCTGACAATGAGATTAACAGACCTATGGAGCCAAAGTCTACTAAGCCTTGAGCCTTTCTCCAGTAGGAACTCACGAATATTTTATCCCTCTTAATCCTTGCTAAATTTATTATGTGCATTTGAAAGTAGGTGAGGGTACATAATTACTAATTAAATAGGTCAGAAAAGAATCCAGACTCATTATAAGTGATGCTTAGAAATGACGTTACCAATTCATGTTGTCAGTCACTGATAAACTCAGATTAAAATAATTGTAATTGTGCTGCTATCTTTGAAGAATATTGATGTACAGAGAAGTCTGCCTTGAAAAAGTCACATAGAGCTAAGTCACTGTCTTATGGTGCTCCGTTTCACATCTGAGGGAGTGACTTATGACAGAAAGTACAACTCACCATAGAGTGGCTTCTAGAATTACTTCATTCTCTTCATTTCTTCTTTACTTAACACTAATATTATAGTTCATATTTCTGTAATATTTATGGATCCAATATGGACCCTGTAATAGAGAACTATTTGGAATCTCCGAACATTCAACTCCATGACTAGGGAAGACCTTGCCCCTTTTCAGAGATTATGTCCTGGAGTTCTGACTGACTCAGACCACTTAGGACAAACCACATAGTTTATTAAAAACAGTTTTTCTATCCTTCTTACAAATTCTGCCTCTACCATGTGCAAAAAACTAAGAAATAAATAAAAGACTTCTAGACATAGATTTTTATGATTTTGAGAGAGAGAGAGAGAGAGAGAGAGAGAGAGAGAGAGAGAGAGAGAGAGAGAGAGAGTGAGTGAGTTCGTGTAAGTATGGGTATCCATTGGATCTCCTGGGAGCAAGAGTCAAAAGCAGTTGTGAGTTGTCTAGTATGGATGTTAGAACCACATTCCAGCCCTCTTCAAGAGCGCTATGCACTTTTAACCTTTAAGCCATCTCTCTAATCCAAGATATGGCTTACTGAAGTAGATAATTATGCCCTTAGTCTCTCACAGAGATATCTTATTACATATAAATCTCTGATTACTTAATAAGTTGAGTATATTTAGATACCTCTAGTGATAGAAAGTGATTCATTCTCTCAGTTTATACTTTCAAATTTTTTATGTTTATGCTACATGTAAATATTAATAATTATTTGAATTATTTTAGGGTATCTAAATGCCTCTGAATAAGAAAAATTTATCTATTTCAATTTTTCCTCATATCACTTTATATTTAAATCACCATCACTGTTCAAATGATTTCAAAATTGGCATATGTAGACGCTAAAGCGATGGCTGAGCAATTTAGAACATGAAATGTTCTTGCAGATGACCAGAGTTCAGTTCCCAGCACCCATGTTGGGCAGCTCAAAACCTTCCATAACTCCAGCCTCAAGGGATCTAATGTCCACTTCTGGTCTCCACCATCACCTGCACTTATATGCACATGCACACATACAGATACATATATCTATACATAATCAAAATAAATCTTCAAAAAAGATGGACATATTTAAAGTGGGACCTGTCCCAAAGAATACTTAATGGTTTTTCTCCATAATATATCAGTTGGTTTTGGGTTACTAGCTAATTTTTTTGTGAATTAACATTTTCTAATGTTTATTAATTTTTCTAATTATTAATAATTCTAATTATTAACATCAACTCCATTACCATAGAACTACTCAGAGCACAGAAATTTAACTTTTCATGAAATGTGATAATGTGTCTTCAACATGATCCCCAATGGCGCTTTGGTACCCTGAGTTTTCCATCCCGGAGTTGTACCATCTGCATGCCCAGTAAACAGAGCAGAAGTGATATATGTGAACTAGTTTATTAGCCAGGTTAAAAAGATGCTGTAGTTTCCCTCTTCATCACTCTTTCCTTAATATTAACTGCTCTAGAAACTATCTCCACCTTATAAACAGCCAATGGGGAGGCTAAAGTCACCAGGAACTGGACCTGCGAGGAAACAGCTTACAAAGATGTACAGACTTAAGCAACAGCTAGGAGAGTGGGTACTACCCTTCAGTAGCCTAGGGTGATAGCTTCGCTAAATGTTAGGAGCAAACCTAAGCCAAGTCTCCCTTGGATTTCTGATGTCCAGAAAATGCACAAAACAGTCTTTGCTATATGAAAGTGTGAAGTTTTATTGTTTTTTTTTTTTTTTTTTAGTTTTGTTTTTTTTTCACAGTGACTGACTATGATGCAAAGAAACATTTTTTCCTTATGGGAGAATGGATTAGTTGGTCTATTCATCTAACAAAGCAAATTGTATTGTATACACTCTTGAATCTTGTTTCATTAAACTTGAATATATGGGATTTGCCTCTCATTGTGCATAGCGTACTTTCATGCTTATTGTTGTGTACTATGCCATTGTACACTGATACTATTGTTTATCAATTTAGTGCAGCTGTAAACACATTTATACAGAGATTAGTGAGATAGTTCTGTCAGTAAAGTACTTGCTCTGCAAACATGAGAATCCAAGTTCCATCCCAGCACACAGATAAAAGCATGAACTGAGCAGGCTGTAACCATAGAGCTGAGGAGGCAGAGATTTCGAGAATGCATGAGGCTTGCTTGGCCAGTCAGCCTCCCTTATTCAGAGCTGAAGACCCCAGTGAGAGATCTTGTCTCACTGAATAAACAGGGTGGATGCCTCATTACAAATAATACCTGAGATTCATTTCTGGCTTCCACACACATGCACACATATCTCTGGCCCTCTCTCCATACTTACTCACACACCCACACAATTAAATAATAAATAAATAAATGCATAGATTTTGGCAAATATATGTACATATTTTTGAAGAACTTATCTATGAATTCACTTCCTTGGCCACAGTCTATGTAGATAAGCATTTTAGCTGTGCCATGCCCTTAATACTTGATGTATCCATCTTCTAGCAGCCTCTCTATTGATTAGACATTATTTAAATATATACTACTTGATAGAATTTTACTTGTGAAGATTATGGGTTAATTTGGTCTTTTATATATTATTTGCCCTTAAGTTTAGACTCCATTTTCCCCTTGAGACTTGTGTACCACAATATCTCTTGTTTAAACTCAATCCTTAATCTCCTTAGTTTCTTTCATCAAGAAAAGTAAACCGTAGAGAAAGAGAGAAATAAAGAAGGAAAGAAAGAAAGAAGAAAGAAAATGAAAGAAAGAAGGAAGAGAGGAAGGAAGGAAGGAAGGAAGGAAGGAAGGAAGGAAGGAAGGAAGGAAGGAAGAAAAGAGGGTTAAAGACTTTCCATTTGTACAGATTTTATAGCTCATTGGGACAAAGAGTCAACTACTGGCATCAGGAAGAGAAGTCTAACAGAAAAGCATTTTGAGAAACAGAGGTAGATAACATGGGGGGAGAATCTAGAACAGGAAATGGAACTTATTCTAATCCATACTATTAAAGCAGCCTTTGATATGTGGCTGGAGAGTCTTTGGGAGACCATAAATAGAGTCAGCCCCAAGTCTTCAAACTCCAGCTGTTGGTGACCAGTTGTTTACGGTTGAGAATGAAAATAGAGTTATCTTTCCAACCATGAGAACATATTAATTTTCTGCTTATCATTCAAAATCATGATTATATAAATTCATCTACAAAACTCTCTATGACCAATACCCTGAAGCCTGTCTCCAGTTATATTAGACAAGACTATCTTCTGGACCTGCAGATATTTGTGAATTAACATTTTTCTCCATGTCCAGCTAATTTCTGTGTGTGATTCCTTTTTACTTGATATTTTTAAAGAATAAAGTTTAAAATAGTAATAGTAAAATGTTTCTGCCCCCAAATGTACATTTTTTTTGTGCCCAGCAACTTTAAAGAATCGTTTTGACATTTTCATCAGGAAAACAGTAGATACTGGAGTTAGAATTTAAGCACAGACACAAGAACAAGGAGACGATATCCACTGCCACAGTGTTGTACTGACCAGAAGTGAGACTCTCCACCCTGATACACATCAACAAAACTGCTGAGGATGAAGGGAAGGGCTACATCTTCAAAAGAGAAACCATGATATCTAAAATATGAAAATATGTTGACCTTAGAATTTCCATGAACAAAGTTGCTCACTGAAGGAGAAAAGAATGATGAAAATAATACCTTTGAATTCTAAGAGAAATTTATTTTAAATGTGGAATTCAGTGCTCCATCAATCTACAAGTTGAGTGAATGGCAGGAGTATTTCAGGTGTCTATAGACTCCACTATTTAATTTCCATGCACTCTCTATTAAGAAGAAACATGGAAGGTTTACTGTTAAGACAAGAAGTCAACAAAAACATTGGGCTGACAAGACAACAGAGTTAACACAATAGGATAACACTAGCTCTGTGTGTGTGTGTGTGTGTGTGTGTGTGTGTGTGTATGTGTGTGTGTGTGTGTGTGTGTGTGTGTGTGTGTGTGTGTGTTGAAACATTGAGACAATAAATGAACATGGAACAATTTTGCCAGTTAGGGTTTTTTGGGGAAAGCTTATTTTAAGATGTGTTATTTTTGTTTATGTTTAACTTGTTAACCCTGTGAAGCTGTGATACTTTGCCTATGTAAAACATCTGATGGTCTAATAAAGAACGGAACGGCCAATACCAAGGCAGGAAAAAGGATAGGTGGGGCTGGTAGGCAGAGAGATATATAGAAGGAGAAACCTGGGAGGAAAGAAGAAGTAGCTAGAGAAGGAGGAGGACTCCAAGGGCCAGCCACGTAGCTACACAACCATCAACTGAGTAAGAAAGAAAGGTACACAAAAATAGAGAAATGTATAAGCCTAGAGGCAAAAGGTAGACAGGATAATTTAAGGAAAGCTGGCAAAAAAACAAGCCAAGCTAAGGCTGGGCATTTATAATTAAGAATAAGCCTCCGTGTGTGTGATTTGTTTGGGATCTGGGTGGTGGGCTCCCTAAAAGCATAGAAACAACCAATAACAAACAGGATTCTCATTAAGGAAGCAAGGCAACATTGTTATAAAATGAGATAAGACAAGAAAAATCCAATGACTGTGGATTGCAACGGAGCTACTATCTTGACTCACACATTTATATTCTGATGTATGTTACTTCTTCTTTAAGATTGAAAAGGAGATAAGACAGCACATCTTGCTCTGCTTATTTTCACATATACTTTAAAAAGAAAGTCCAGCTTGGTAAAGAAAGAGTAAGGTAACTTGTCACCTCTAAGAGACAAAGAATGAGAAGCAGAGATGTGGGGATAAGCTGCTCTAAGAATAATTTTTATATATTTTTAACTTTGGTGAGTATGTTGTGACTCTGTAATTTCAAAAGATAAAACTGGGGAAATAAGCATATATATACACATATATATATATCCTAAAACCAAACTCAAATAGCATCATATGAAGAACTGGCTATATTTTGAACTGTCAAAGTATGCACAATTGCATTATTCACATTTTGGTGTGAAGCTGCTGGTCACATTAAGCTTGCAGTTAGGAAGTAGGGAGACATGAACATGGCTGGTAAGATTGTTTTCTCTGTTTCGTTCAGTCCAGGACCTCAGCAACGGAATTGGTGCTGCCCATCTTGAGGGTAGATCTTCCCAACTCAGGTAAATCTCTTTGGAAAACCCTAACAGACACACCTAGAGCTTGTTCTAGATATTTCTAAATCACATCAAGTTGATAGTCAAGGTTACCCATCAAAAGTATCTAATATGATCAACACTGTCATAAGCTGGACACCAGCTCTTAGTCATTGGCGGTATTCTCTGTTTTATTGCCAACATACACTCTCCTTAATAGAAATGTGGATGTACTCAGTAAGAAATGTTTTCATACGTTGCATTCTGAAAAATTAAAAATATATTTGCTATATAGTGTTCATCATTGAAAACTGTAGGATTCCACACTTGCTGACATTAAACCTATTACACACGGTATATAATTAGGATATATGACATTTTAATTCTAACTTGTATATTTTATTCTGAAAGGACTTTTAATTATTTTTAAGCAGATTCTAATATTATTGTGAAGAAATATGGACTAAAACTCATTGATGGCTGTGATTACATTACCTGAATTAATATGTATTTCCTGTACTGCATAAAAACTTGTTATATGCAAAGGTACGAGATTCAGAATTTTAAAGAACAAGTTCATTTTTCTTGTATCTGATCTTCATTTATCTTTAATTTTTGTACAACTACAATCAATATTTAAAACTTCAGGGAACCTAAATTAATATGGTTTAAATACCTAAGTATGTTTAATTCATAGGCATTGTTCTAGAAGGCAGAGTAGAAATTGATTATAAGATTTTGAGTAAGGA
Source organism: Peromyscus eremicus (assembly GCF_949786415.1). NCBI lineage: Eukaryota > Metazoa > Chordata > Mammalia > Rodentia > Cricetidae > Peromyscus > Peromyscus eremicus. The sequence goes on from NC_081432.1 coordinate 21,262,145, forward strand.
ACTGATGGACCCCTTTTACTAATGCTGGTTGAATACATTAAAAAGAATCCTCACATTTATTCATAACAACCAAAATAATCTTTTTTTATGAGTATTTATCTCATAATTTCTCCTCCTTTGTGAAGCTGTATACCTATGTGTTATTTGCAAGTACTTTTAATCAGACAACTAAAGAGGAATATTTATACGTATGCTTTAAGATCTGTAAATATTTAAGGAAATCCAGTAAACTAGGACTATGAATAGTCAAAGAGGAAAGAGGGATAAAGGAAAAGAGAGCCAAAGAGCTGAAGTTATCGTCTCCAAAATGAACAAATTGGCCATTTGTTCTGTTTGAGCATAGGAATTTTCTCCGCTCGTGTCGTGTCTGCGCTCACTTCTGGTTACACTTACTCATAAACAGAAAGACATTTAGAGACACTGGTGAGTAGGAAGGTGGGAGATGGCTCGGAGGGTGGGGGTAGATGCAAGGAAGACAGGAAAGACAGTCGGAAGAAAAACACCTGTTAAATAGGTACAGGGTGGTGCTGATTTTGTTACTCACAGAAATGAAGATTTGAGTTCTATAATTCTTCTGGATTCCAAAAATGAATTCAAACAACTTAAAAAACAGAGCCCCGGATTATTTTGAAATAGGAGTACTAGATTAGAGGTCAGACATGAACCAAAACTGGGGACAAAAAGCATCGTTTTATGAAATCCTTGTGTCAGGGTCATAGCAAGCAAGAGGAAAACCGATCTCTTGCATTCTTGGCAAACAATAGTGTAATGAGATGCTTGGTTGCATTATCCACGGAAAAGAAACTGGCTGCTTAGAAATGTTCACTAAGAGAAATTTGAAGGGCTGGAGATGTGCTCACAGGAAAACAGCACCTGCTGCTCTTACAGAGGATCTGAATTTGGTTCGTAGCACCCACATCAGGTGGCTCACAACTGCCTGTACTCCAGAGGATCTGACAGCCTCTGCTGACCTACATGGACACTCACATTCATGTGCACATACCCTCATGCAGACACCCACACACATAATGTAAATAAAAATGAAACCTCATATAAAAAGACAAATTTGAACAGCCTTTTCTTAAAAATGTGTATTATGAAAACTAGGTGTATCATTTTATATTTATTATGGTATTAATGACTGCTGTGGAGTATTCTTCAATTTCTTCAACGGATGCCAGAGGGGGTAGTTTGGAAGAAAATAGGATTCATAGGGGAAGAAAGGGGAGTAGCAGAGATCGATGGATATAAATATACACACAATTTACAATGTAAATATGTGAGGAATTGATTAAAGAAAAAACATGCTCGGGGACACAATTTACAGACCTCTAAATTAAAGTTGCATCTCTAGCTTACCATAGTCTATTTTCAAACTATGTTGGACTACCTCACACAGAGAGTGGAAGTCCACAAGAGTATATTATTACTTCTCTGCTTCAGCTAGTTACACTGTTTCATATTTTATTTATATGTTATACATTCTATGAGGCTGCTATTTTGAATTTAACTATATTATTGATTCAATCACAATGAACAGAGAAACAAACAACAGTCTTGCAAGTACAATGAAAGAAGACACTAAAGCAATATTCATAAAAATAAGCATTAATCACGTTTCTGTTATTGTGGCAAACAACTGAGATATCAATTTAACATCAGAAAAGGTATATTTTGCCTCAGATTTTGGAAGATTTTCTCCATAATTGCTCGACTCTGTGGTGTCTGCACCTGTGACAAGATGATACAGTAAACTGTTTGCCTCATGGCAGTCAGGATACAGATGGATAGACAGGAAGTAGACAGGGTCTCAAAAGAACCTTCAAACACACCCACTAAAATTTAATGTTCTCTTGCTAGTACTCACCTCATAAAGACTTACACCACTTTCCAAGTGAGCCAACAAGGAACAACACGTGGGCCTTTGCAGGGTATCTTATATTTAAACAACAGAAGATTATTTGTAATATCTTTCACATATGTGTGTTTTTGTCTGCGGGTATGTCTGCACACCACATGTGCCTTATGTGTACAGAGGCCTGAAGAGGGCTAGATCCCATGGGCTAGGGTTATAGATAGTTGTGAGCCACTATGTGGATGCTGGTGATGGAACACAAATCTTTTGAAGAGCAGTGTTCTTAGCTGCTGAACCATCTCTCCAGCCTCCAGAAGATTCTTTTGTTTAGACAATATCAGCACCACCTTCACAGAGTTAAAATCCTAGAAGTACAAGAGGATTGCTTTGTATCTGTTTCTTAAGTGATGTTATAATTGAACATAGAGGATTCTCCTATTTAATAGGTAATGCATAACTTATCTCAGCATGACTTTTGATAAAAATTAAAACAATTTATTGGAAATTTATGTTAGTGGTGAGTTATGTATTAAGGAATGACCACATGGGGCCATGAGACAATAGAATTTGCATTTATTTTAGATACAAGTACTGAGAGGGTAAATTCACATCTTCTATGAAAAATAATTAGTCTGTTTTGTTTCATTTTTTTAATGTATAACCATCTCATTAGTCCAGAATAGTCTGAAACTTGCTATGTTGAATACCCTGCCTCCACCTCCACCTCCCAAGTGCTAAAATTACAGGTGTGTGTTCCATGAATTTCATAATTTGTATTTAAATAATTAGTAAGAACAATTTTATACTCAAGTCTTATTCTAAGATCTGTGGGGTTTTTTTTTTGTTTTTGTTTTTGTTTTTGCTCCACTTCCTATTGATGGACATCTTTGGAGCTGGGTTTCTTTCAAATACTAGATCTCTCAGAGTGACGATTCTTCCCTTTTCTTAAGCTAGATAATGAAAACAATCCCATAACTCAAATATAGTTAAAAAGACAAGTACATCACAGCACAGATGTTGGTCACCACTTTATTCTATTTATTTCAGATTCAAATATTAGGAGGAAGATCTGAAAAGTTTATATTTACTTCCAAATAGACCATACAACCCATGCTCCTATTAATAATAATGACTTTTCTCTCATCTCAATGTCTCGCTTGAAATGATGACTTTATGGTAGGTGATATTATTTCAACTGCAAAGACACATTTTAGAATGACTGCAATTAAAAATTTAATTTTAAACCTGGTGATAATGTCACATTCCTTTAATCCCAGCACGCCAAATGTAGATGTAACTAACCGTCTTATTAAATAAGAAACACAGAGCCGATTCAGAGAAGAAAGCCAAGAGGTCAGAGTTAAGAGCCTTACCCTTCCTGCTTCAGCCGAGAGCTCTCCAAAAGGGGCCTACTTCCTGTCTGTTCGTCTTTATATAGACTGTTCTGACTTCTTATTGGTTGTAAACCCAAACACATGACTGCTTCGTCACTGCCTGTATGTACAGCCCTCCAGGTCCTCTATGGTATTGAGATTAAAGGCGTGTGTCTCCAATGTTGGCTGTATCCTTGAACACACAGAGATTTACCTAGCTCTGTCTACCAAGTGCTGGGATTAAAGGCATGCACCACCATCGCCATGTTCTTGCTATGGCTCTAACAGCTTTGACCCCCAGGCAACTTTATTTATTAACATACAATTAAAATCATATTTCAGTACAAGTAAAATACCACCACACCAGCAGGTGTATCTCTGAGTTTGTGGCCAATCTGGTCTACAGAGTGAGTTCCAGGACAGCCAGGACTACACAGAGAAACCCTGTCTCAAAAAAAACAACAAAAAAGTTTAATTTTATTATATTTACTGTTTACTATGTGTTTATTTTATTTATTTATTGTGGGGTGTGTGTGTGTGTGTGTGTTTGTGTGTGTGTGTGTGTGTGTGTGTGTGTGTGTGTGTGTGTGTGTGTGTAGGTCAGAGTACAACTTTCAAGAGTTAGTTGTGTAATTCTAGGATGTGGATCTCAGGGTTTGAACTCCGGTCTTTAAGCTTGACATCAGAAGCCCATACTCACTGGGCCTTATACCCAACCCAGATTACTCCATATAACATACAATGTGAGCATCCAGAAAAGAAATACCAAAATTAAAATAAAAGTCATAAGATGTCAGATATTTAGAGGATGAGGTTACCTGCCTGATATTAAATAAGTATTGGGTCTTTCTACAATGAAAATGTGTAAGTGTTCTTTCTTTTCCCTTTCCTTTCCTTTCCTTTCCTTTCCTTTCCTTTCCTTTCCTTTCCTTTCCTTTCCTTTCCTTTCCTTTCTTTTCCTTTCCTTTCCTCCTTTTCTTTCCTTTCCTTTTTTCCTTCTTTTCTTTTTCTCTTTCTTTCTTTCTTTCTTTCTTTCTTTCTTTCTTTCTTTCTTTCTTTCTTAAATTCTTTCTTTCTTTTCCTTCATTTATTCCTTCTTTTCTCCTTTCTTTGTCTGTCTTTCCTTCCTTCCTTTCCTTTTTAAATATTTAACCCTACCTCTGAATATGTCTATTCATCCTATGTTATCAGTACTTTTGTCTAGATTCTATGTTGCTTAATAGCATAAACATTCGCCATAATTTAGCTTTTGTAATATTGCCCTGTGTGACGACTCTGAATTCTGCTTGCAAGCAATGATATGGGAAACCAAGTGAAGCATTTGAATTAGATGATATATTTCCATCTTTTCCTGTGTCTTCCAGTAGCAGTCTGTGCAAATAGAAGTCTCAAGTTACTACAGGGTTCTCTAATTTTATTTTCAAGGCTTACTTTCACATACATAAACCTTAAATGTCTCTCAAAAGGAGTGAGTCATGGACAACTTGCAATTCAACATGCTACAAAAAGACACCATCATACGCTTTTTTTTTTTTTTTTTTTTTTTTTTTTTTTTTTTTTTTTTTTTTTTTTACCAAATTTAAAATGGTACCTGTAATTCTCACCTTGGTAAATGTAACTGCCACACACTCAAGCACCTAAATAAAATGGGAGTGTTCCCTTTTCTTTTCTTTTATGTATCTTCCCTCATCAGGTTTGGTTGCTTTTTTATCTTGTATAATTCTAAAATTAAAAAAAAAAAATCTCCAAATTGTCATTACTATTGCTGTAGGTTGAATCTTTCTCATCTCTCCCCTTGGTTAAGAAGATGGCCTAACACACTTACTGTGCCTAGTTCTCAGATCTATCCTCACCACTGTCACAGGAATTTTACTGACCCTCAATGCCCTTCATTTTCCAGACTTGATTAAAACTCTTGATGGATGCTTATTATAGAAAAGATGTTGCCCTCATCTTGTCTTTTACCCCAACTCCAACAACTCCATTTACTGTTCTATGCATGATAAAGATGCAAAGCACTTTGTAGTTTTCCTTGCACATTCCATCTTATTCATACATCTCTGTATTTGCTCTGTAAAGCATGTCCACCTTCATGCCCTCCCTTATGGCAAGTCTTTCTTTCTTATGGGTACAGAATAAAGATAATTACTATTTGGCGGATCTCTGGAATTTGCACCCAAAATTCATGGGTTAGAAATGCAGGCTCCAAATGTATATGATACTGGTACCTAGGATGAATTCTTTCAAAGATGCTTCAGAGTGGGTGAACTTGAGAGGATAATCTCTATAGCAGTATTTGTGGCTATGTAAGAGAGGCCTATGTTAGCCCACATTCTTTCCCACTGTGATGATTTCTGGCATTTTTAGATGCAAGGAGAAGGCCTTCACTAGATGCTGAAGCTTCTCAGTCTCCACAGCTGTGATAGGAGTACATTGCTATTCTTAATGAAACTTCCCATTTTCTATATTTTGCTATGCTAGGAGGCTAGTGCAGATTGTGATCGATCTCATTATCCATTATGTGTCAGAATGTACTAGTGTGCCCTGTGTTCTCACTATATTATATTTTAAAAAAAAGAAACCCACTAGTATGCTAGGTATTCATCACTCTGTTGAATGTGTATAGAAAGCAACATTTACATACACATATGTATTTAATTTGTACTGATAAAGTACTCCAGAAGTTGTACAGTTGTATGGCTGGGAATTCAAATGGGATTTTCATTTCAAAATGCTACATCTACAACTTCACCAGAAGTCAAAGTCAGAGGGATTTTTGTCAAATCAGGTGTCACCCTGTGCTGGGTCACTTCACATGGAAATACCGACTTCTCTAACCTCTTCTGTTCCTCTCCACTAAAGCTCTGCTATAGCCCGTGGCTTCCCCTCTACGGTGCACACACTGTACATTCAGTGCATTGCTGATGCACAGAACTCTGAAGTTAAGAGGATTAATTAGGATAAAACCCCAAATACTCAAAGCTACCACCAAATCCCCTGTATCAGCAAAAGTGCACAGAAAACCTTACATTTGAGGCACACCGAGCTGCTCAGAGAGCGTTTTATTATTTCTAACCCTGAACATCTATAAGTCATCAGAAGGCTGCTTAGAAAACGAAGAGAGAAAGTGTCTAAAAGCATATTTGCCTTTCTTAACTTTAGTGCTCTTGGACCTATCTGATCCTTCCTCCTCCATCTGTTTATTATGTTAAAGAGTCCATTGTCCTCAAGCCACCTTTAGATGCCCGGATATACCTAGACATGAGCTATGACTTCCTATTTCCAGCTGTCCCTTTCTGCCTATATGTACATTATTTTTTTCTACTACAGAAGACAAATCACTTAAATATTTATTGATATATATGTATAATTATCTCTATTTTAAAGCTATCAAAACCAAAGTTCTGTCTCATTAAACAGAAATGCCTGCAATTCCATATCAAGTAAAACTTACAAATATATGTAAAGGTGATGATTTGTTTGGTAAATCATACCTTTCAGGACTAAAATCTCTTTGAAGATGAAACAAACACATGGCTCACTACCCGATGGCCACAGTTTTAGTCATGCATTCTGGTGTAATCCAAGGAACTCGTTAATTAAATATAGGCCTGAATTTCCTGTCAGATCTAGAATCCAGATCAGAACAACGGACCTGCTGTTACTGGAGAATGCTACACTTCAGAGGATTAAAACTAGAAAAAGTAGAGTTTAGACTATAACTTCTGTTAATGTTGTAAAATGTCAGAAAGGCTAAGAGATGCCACCAGTTAGTGGTTTTACCAGTTTATCCTTAATTTGGCAGGAAATTAACAGCCCTTAATGGTAAGATTCTGATGTGACTCTCAATGGGAAACTGAACCACAACAACCTACATACAGGATAAAACTTCTATTTAATGTCATTCATTACTTTTTTTTTCTGGGAAAAATAAATATTCCTGGTAAAACTGACTATTTCAGTAGAGACTTTTGTGAGAATATGACATTTTCTAGGAAATTAGACTTGCCTCAGTTAGCCATGAAGTTAAGAGCTTTAGAGTTTTTAACCAGATTTTGGGGAGAACTTGTGTACAATCCAATAACAATCATCATTTTTTCCCTCTGAACCCTCCTTATCATTAAGACAGATTTTAATTTAATGCGCTCCAGCTTCTTCACTTGCGGCATGCTTGAAATACAATTTGATCATCTAGTCATAATTCACTTGTCTGAAAAAGATGTTTTCAGAGTGGTTTTTAACTCAGTTCCCATGAGAGTGTCTTGGGAGGCTTGGTAGATGAGGGGAGACAACAGCACTGGGAGGAGCCTGAAGGGACCAGTGTGGCTTCCCACACCTATGCTGCTTCATAGAAAGTAACTCTTTTGTCATCAGATTTATGTAGTATGGTTCTACTTCATTATAATAAAAGGGTGTAACACACACACACACACACACACACACACACACACACAGAGAGAGAGAGAGAGAGAGAGAGAGAGAGAGAGAGTATTTGGAAATTTTTATTTAACATAATGGCCATAGAAGGGGTGTATGAAATAGACTGTTAAATTGAAGCACCAAGATGTTCGTCTACTACTGTGTGAGGCAGTTCATGAAGGGCTGAGTGTTGGCAACCATGAGGAGAAGGAGGCAGTTGCTTCTGATACAGAGGTTGAGGGGAGTTGGAAAGGGAGTGCTCAAGATGACCAGAGTATCCATGCCAAATTCTAGCAGAAACAAAGAGATATGGACCCTAATGAAGAAACCAGACGTGGAACAAAGTACTTTGAGAAAAAGTACTGTCTGTTTGTGTTGAGTTTAGGTAACCTAAAATTCCAGCGATCTATCAGAGAGAAGAGGGATGCAGAAGGAAAGATGGAGGGGAGAGGTTGGGGCATAGACAGTAACAAAGATCAAAGGAACATTTGCACGGAAATAACATTTGAAGCCATGGCATTAAGACTACTCATGGAATTTTAAATATGTTCATAGTTAACAATGGTGACATGGGTAAGGCAGGGACGGGGTTAATATGCAGCTATTTGTTTTTGCATTAAAATCTATTATGTACTTGTTGTTGTGCTATTTTTTTCCAGCAATTTGAAAGTTGAAACAGAATCAAACCATCTCTTAGCATTTCATTGGCTTTTATGACCAAGAGGGACTCTGTTATTCTAGCACCCAGTTTATATAATATGTGTGAAATAACATATGTACCACTTGAGAAAGAAATATGGAAATCAAATGATTATTGAAATGAAGAATCAAAGTATTTATTGTCAATTGAAGAACTGACAATATTACATTTTAATAGTGTTATCATAATAAGCCTTGTTTATTTTTTCCATCATTCATTAATGAAACTGCATTCATTTAGTACATATAAGAACTATAAATCTTACTCAAGCATTCTTTTTTTTTTTTTTTTTTTTTGGTTTTTTGAGACAGGGTTTCTCTGTGTAGCTTTGTGCCTTTCCTGGAACTCACTTGGTAGCCTAGGCTGGCCTCGAACTCACAGAGATCTGCCTGGCTCTGCCTCCCGAGTGCTGGGATTAAAGGTGTGTGCCACCACCGCCCTACTCAAGCATTCTAAAAATTGGCTGAACTGTATAGTCATTGACCTATTAATCTCTCTATAGACAACAGTCAGAACTGGATCTGTATTGAGAACTGAGTTTCAGAAACCCTGTCTACATTCAGAAAGGAGATAACTATGTCTCACTGACAAGACGGGGGAACACAAGCTTTGGAATTAAAAGACTGGGATTATAGATAGATACAGTTATTGATTGCGTGTATGGAGGGCTCATACAGAGAGAATTAAGCCTTCAGAGACCATTTGCAACAAAGCAATGTCAGCATCTAACTGTAAAACAAGAAAAAACTCCAAGGCCCCCTCCCCACATAGGACACATCAAATCTAGATGTGTCTGACCCAAAGGCTACAAGGCTACAAATGTCACGCTCTCTGTGGAGTGACTGCTGCTGTCAACCACAAAATGGGCTCTCTGCTGGCAAGGACAGCAGGTCACATATCTCAGTTATTGCTCAGAAAATAACCTGTCAGCACATCATCTGGACACAGTGGACAAGATAATTGTCCCAAGTTCTGTCAGATGAAAAGTCCCAGGCATCTGAGGTAGTAGCAATATGGGACATGATACATTCTTATTAAAATTATCTCTCACTGCCCTTACTGTAGTAGAGAATGCTCTGAAGGTGGTAGTGACATTTCATGACATTGACTGCTTCTTTCAAATCTTTCTTGCTGCATGAGGTGTACATATAGCTTTTGTCATTAATCATTAAGTCAGGTTGAACGTTAGCCGTGATAAAAGCCAGTATAAAAGCCAATCCTGGTGGCATGTGCTTCTAATTCCAACACTGGGAAGGTATGTCAAGGTGGATTCTTGGGGCTCCCTTGTCAGCCTGCCTAGTCAACGTGGTATGTTTCAAAATAAATAAGAAAAGAAGGTGGATAACACCTGAAGAATGACACCCAAGGTTGTCTTCTAGCCTCCATATGTAAGCATATATACCTGCACCTACACCTACATGTGCATCACACACACACACACACACACACACACTACACACATAGAGCAAACACACTGATTGCATTTTCCACTTGTTGTCTTATTTTTGTCAAGCAAAATTGAATAAATGGATAACACTGTGTACATAACTTCCGAGTCTATGAAGGTATATTCAGTTAGCTGGCAAGGAAATTAGCTCATTATTTTAAAAGAATTTTTAAGGATTTCAAGAAAGAAGCAAGTAGATAAAATTACCCTGTCAGGGCATTTCATGGCTCTTATGGGATAAAAGTAAAACTGTATGACCTGTATGACGCCTGTTGTACTTTCTCAGGTATTGATTTCAATTTCTGATTGATAAAGGTATTGAAATGGCGATGAGATTTTCTAAAACCTGAGTTTACATGTTTCTTCTTCCTCATATCAGAGCCACTGTGCTCCAAAATATTGATACTTAAATGAGGGGCACACTTTCTGTTTACCCTTAGATGTTTGCATAGTTAATGTTGGAATCATAAAAGCTTATCTTGTTCACTGGCTTGTTTTGTAAAGTAGACAGACTCATGTGAGGCTTTAATCTGGGGGAAGATTATCTGTGTGGATTCCAAGATCCTACTTGAAGAAATGTTGTGACATTTTAGAAAATGTTGGCTAAGCATTGCTCTTCTCCCTAGCTTTAAAATAAAAATCATAAGACAAGAGATTTGAAAGGCTTGATAATAAATTAAAAAGTGGAAATACTCAGGGTGCAATACTTTAAAAACTGGATGCCTCAAATTGAAATCAGAGAGTTGGACACTTTATTCTTACTTTGAAAAAAAACATTCATTAAAAATACTAGTGAGTGAATCTTGGGAGATGGTTCAATAGGTAAAGAGCTTGTCCCACAAGCATGGCTGGAGTTTGGCTCCCAGTACAAAGTAAAAGGCAGACAACCATGATGCCTTGCCTTTAACAACAGCATTCAGCAAATGGGAAGCCAAGCCAGAAATCTTCAGAGAAGGATGGCTAGTTAGAACACAGGAATGAACCAGAGCTGAAGTGAGAGGCCCTCTCACTGTCTAAAGTGAGGAGAAATCCATGAAGACATCCATTTCCAACCTTTGGCCACTTTATGTGTGTGCACACATTTGCAAATACAAACTCAGGTCTGACCACACACATGAGGATAAATTATGTGTATATATATATATATATATATATATATATATATATATATATATAAATTTTTTAAAATATTTATATTATATATTTCACATAAAAAAGCATTGAGTGAATTTTTATCCAATTTCTTTTGTAAACTGACACTATTTTGTTGTTGTTATTGTGAGCAGTACTCAGTTAATACTATAGCATTCAGTGAGCTGAAATTTTAATACAATGTAATTTATAAGTAGATAGAGTCTGTGCTTTTACATATAAGTTTATAAACCAACTGAAAATACAGCCATAAATGATGAGAAATGGAGGGAATTTAATGCTACATAATTAGTAACTAGGAAAGTAGAATCATTCCTATAAGATCCAGCTTTCAGATAAATACAAAGTAATTTCTGGGAAATGATGGAG